>NC_025260.1:300000-600000 GCF_000740895.1 Theileria orientalis strain Shintoku | reverse complement strand
ACCTGATGTCTGTTTCATCAGAAGGATCCCAGCTTTTAAATCCGCCCAAGTTATCCAAGCTTTCACTGTCATTAAATTCATGTGTTCCATCTACCGAGTTTCTATTCATGTCACTCGCTATCAGTGAACATTGTATGAACTTGAACGCCAGCTTCCAGCAGCTGAAAAACGACCCGAATGACCCTACCAGTAGGTTAACCAGCTCATAATTTGACAATGAATAGTGGACGTCCTGCATCATTTAAATTAGTCTATATAAACGACCAGCTGTAGTCATAACTATATAGTTGTAGCTACCAGGTTAAGTGCGTCGCTTCCGTTCTGATATATGTTGTTCAAATTAATATAGCTGTTCCTTCTCAGGTCAAATTTAAACTTTTCGTTCAATTTTACCTTCCATTCTTCTAAGTCCTTCGAGTGCTCCTTTTTCAACGACTCGACTCTAATAATTATTATTATCAAATGCTTTTTACCCCTTGTTCAGCGTATTTATCTCCGATGACTTGTTGTCGATTTCTGTGTTCAACAGCTTAATCTCGTTCGCGTACTGTGACAGCTTATTCTCGTTATTGTTCAGTTGGTCTTGCAAGTCCTTCAGTATACTTTCAAGTGCTATCAGCCTATCCTTCAATTCTGTAACTATCACGTTATGCTTCGCCTTATTATCTTCCAAATCTCTCGTCGTTTGAACATTTTTGACACTCAACTCCTCTAAACATTTATTATTTCCGATTTTTACTAAGTTGGCGTACGACACACTAGTTAGTGTGTAACCATGTTTTCATTTTATGCCTTAATTATCTAACTCAATTCACTCTGTACTTAATAAAAGGAAAACTAACCGTTTTCTTTAAGTGAATTCTCTAATTTCAGTTTCAATTGTGCTATTTCTTCGTTTAGCTTTTGATAATTTTCAGACTCATTTGACTGTGATCCTTTTATGAGTGTTAAGGGATTCGTCCAAGAGGAAGGTCCATGTTTTACGTTTTTCTATCATTTAACATTAATTCACTTAATATTTTAATCATAAATATGTTGCCAAATATATATGTAATGTGTTAGTTGTTAAAAATAAGGTATTGTTGAAGAAATAAAGATAGTGGTTACACATAACTAATGTCAAAAATATTCAATACTTGACTCTGTTGCGATATTTCATTGGCCAGTAAATCATAAGAGTGTTTCAAATGAGTGTTTTCCTCATGTAATTTGGCGTATTCTTCGATTTTTGAAGACAAATCGGTTTTTAAAGCCTCGTAGTCCCAATATAGCTTTTTAAATGCATCTTTGAGTAAATCTACAAATATTTATTATATACAAGCGAAATATGGAGTATATGTGCCTATTGTAGCCACGAAAGTATACCATGTTTAGACTCGAGAGTCCTGTGTTTAGGATCATCCATAATTAAAATTATGTATAAATAAAGATTCCATTTGTAAATGTTTTAAAACAATTAACACAGAAGACATAAAATAAAATGTACACAAAATAATTAATAACTATTTAACTAAATATAGTGAAATGTTATATGTGGATTATGAACCGAAGAATCTGACTGGAATCCTATATACTCATAGATTTATGTATAACAGAATACGTAAATGTTAAAAACACAGCAAAGAATCAATCAGAATGTGCAAACATATACGACCTCAAAGTTGACATATGAATAACAAAAAACATATTATAACGAAACATAGACAGCATAAGATGAACCGCAAATGTGCATTACATGATTAAGTAACGATTTTGTTAAGTTTAGTCTAAAGGGTGAATTGGAAGATCTGAACCTAAAGTTAAGATGTACCACCCCATCGAAATTTAGGCCACCCACCACTGAATATAGGCTCGCCTTCATTATTATATTGTAATATTTTTTTATTGACACATATTATTTATTTCCCACCATATTTTAGCTCATTGGGTGGAAGGTACGTTTTACATATGCAATTTGCATTACTATTTAAGAATTGCCTGTGATTCCATAACATAATATAACAACTTAAAAGTTATTCTCTAATTAACAAATAAAATATATAAATTGCACTAATTGTTTTCAGGAAATATAAATTTTGACATCGGAACTCTTTAAGTTGATCTCAAATGGCGAAACTATCGAAAGCCGAAAAGAAGAAGTTGTACTTCGAAAAACTCACAAACCTCGTGAAGACGTACCCTAAAATTTTAATAGTGAGCGTGGACCATGTGGGATCGAGGCAGATGGCGTCAGTACGCCACTCACTCAGAGGCATGGCCACCATACTTATGGGTAAAAACACAGTCATCAGGACGGCGCTCCAGAAAAACTTCCCGGACTCGCCGGACGTGGAGAAGGTTTCGCAGTGTATGAAGCTCAACACAGGCTTTGTGTTCTGCGAAGCAGACCCGATGGAAGTGCGCGAGGTGATTCTGAACAACAGAGTGCCAGCACCAGCACGCCAAGGCGTAATCGCTCCCTCTGATGTGTATATACCCGCAGGCTCAACAGGCCTCGACCCGTCGCAGACGTCGTTCTTCCAGGCTCTGGGAATATCGACGAAGATCGTCAAAGGTCAGATTGAAATACAGAACGAAGTGCACCTGATCAAGAAGGACGACAAAGTGACGGCCTCAGGAGCAACGCTGCTCCAGAAGCTCAACATTAAGCCCTTCTCATACGGTCTGAAGGTGGAAAAAATTTACGACAGCGGCGCAATATCAGACGCAAGCGTCCTCGACGTGACTGACGACGAGATCCTGGACGTGATGCACCTGGGAGTCAGCTACGCTAACGCAATGGCTCGCCAGCTGGGATACCCGACGGTGCTCTCAGTAGACCACTCGATGCTCGAGGGCTTCAAAAACTGCATGGCGCTGGTCGTGGACTCGGACTACGTCTTCCCGCAAATGGAGGCTCTGAAGAACTTTTTAGAGAACCCAGAAGCAGCTCTGGCAGCAACTGCAACTGTGACCACATCATCAAGCGCTGCAGCAGCTGAAGTGAAACAGGAGGAGCCGGAGGAAGAGGAGGAAGACGAAGACATGGGATTTTCTCTGTTCGACTAAGCGAAAGTAGCAGACGTGAATCAATTATGATCAAGGGCAGCGTTTGCTTGAAGACCCACTTCGTTTAGAATTCAATCCTGTCATCGCCATTGATGATCCTGCTGATAGCTAATGACTCTGAAACTGTTCCTAATTGTCTCCCAACCTCACGGAAGCTTATCATATCTACAGGATCATGGCAGACGGACTTAAGTCTGTTTTGTGAAGAGATTGAGGTAGTTAGAAGTTGTAAGTAAAGGGGCTATGATGAAATTTCAACCTTAAACATTCGCAGTTACCGCTGATTTACGAGTTGATGAACACCTTATTCTGAGCTCCTAATTAATATTATGATCTCAATGTTTACACTATGCTAATAGTCGCGTTAGTCAGTGCCGCAGTCGCTCCAATAGTACCACTGTCACCATGGGCTGGTACAGCCCTTGTGCACACCATTAGTAATTTAAATAGGTAGAATAGAGTATATATGAGTGTATTGTGTGATTGGAATAGCTGGTATTGTAATTATGTAGCAGTAGTAGAAGAGAGGTGAGAAGTATAATGGTTTGTGTGGATAGAATAAATGGATTCCATAGATAAAAAATGGCAAATCTGAAAAAAAAAATGAATAAAAGAGAGTGTATCTATATGTAAACCATAGTGGAAATTAAATGGTAAATATGTGTTGGTAACAAAGTGGTAAAAAGGAAGTGTATACCTATAAAGATTCTAGGAGTGGGGCACAACACATGAATATTTAAGCTACTATAAATATTTGTTAACAAGTAATAGTTTAATAAGCTTAAATTAATTCGTAAGTAACATATCGTAAATAAGAGTCAGTGATTTCACAAAAAGGGATCTAGAGGACGACATATCTAGAATACCTCATAAGCAAAAAAGAAAATTACACAGTAAAAAGGTATTTAAAAGTAGAAAACCTACAGTTTAAATAAAAGTCGAAGTTTAAGATGCCGAAGGAGCTGAAGGACCTGAAAGATTACCTGGTGGTGATAAAGAGACCGGACGTAAAGTCAGTAGTTGTCTATAAGAAGAAAGGAAAGGGAGGAGTGCTCAACACAAAGTTCAAAGTCAGATGCTCAAGGTTCCTGTACACCTTCTCAGTCCCAAACCAAGTGAAGGCAGCCAAGGTGGAGGCGACAATACCGAGCAGTCTGGAGAAGAAGGTGGTAACTAACAAAAAGTAATATCTTCAACCTTACTGACAATACATGACAGTCATACAAGAGTATATACTATTCTGTGCAATCATACATGCTAGAACATAGAGGTGTGAGTTAGGTACAGTATAATGAGGTAAGTATAGTAGGAGTATGTTAAGTAGAATGAAAGGTAACACGCACAACAAGATGAGGAAGCCGATGTGGAAATGTGACTTAAAGGGCGCAATAAAGTATGGCAGTTAAAATCGATCCTTCATCTGCCTGAGCTTGGACATGGCAGCCTCTTCAGAGGCTGTTTCCAGAGATGACATGAGGTCCTTGGTGCGCATAAAGGGGTTGTAAAGAACTTCCTGAAATAAGAGGATGTGGAGGAGTAAGTTAGGAAATGGTTAAGAGGTTTAGAAGTCAAGTTAAGAAAGTGAGTACATAGATAGATAGATAGATAGATAGGTATAATAATTGTAAGGTTATTGAATGAGTAGTTCAAACCTCAGACAAAAGGGAAGGCACGGTAACACCGCCCTTAGAAATCACATCCTGGGACCAATTTAATTTATCAACAACAGGTTGACTTGGATCAACGTAGTAGGCAAATCTGAGTGAAAATAGTGAATAAACTGATACGTTAGGATAATAATGGGTAATGCAGTTAATTAATGATGAGTAGGGGTAGTTAAAGGCAGCCGTTAATGACTAAACTTATGTAGCTGAAATGGCTCGTTAACATACTTCATATTCTTTACAGTGTATTCATGGCCGCAGTAGATGAGGGTGTTTGGGGGAAGTGTTTTAACCCTCCTCATTATGCCGAGCATGAGTTCGCCAGAGCCCTCAAAAAATCTACCGCATCCACCCACAAATATAGTATCACCTACGAGAGTAAAGTAAGGCAATATGGGATGTTTGCTAATACATATGAATTTATTTAGAATTAAATACAGTATGAAAGCATGATAGCACGTACCGGTGAACAGAATGGGTTGTAAATCAGGTTTTTCAGGAGAGTACACAAAGTACATTATGTGCCCGGTGGTATGGCACGAGGCCTTAATGCACCTGATCTTCAGACTTCCTGATTAGTGTCATAATAAATGAGTTTGGAAATACCGAATGATAGGGTGTCATCGTCTTTGACCGGCAAAGTTACGCCCGGAGTGCTCTCGTAGGATGAGCCGACGACGTCAAGGTCTGGAACCAGTCTCTTCATCTCAACATTGCCGCCTGAAGTCACGTAATAAGGGAACACACGGGTAAATAGGCAGTTGTGGATGGAATATCTAACAAATGTGTGTATGTATTCAATCTTACCGCTGTGATCCCAGTGTTTGTGTGTGCACAGACACAACTTAAATTTTAAATCGTAGCTTTGGGCCACTGAAAGCACCTTTTGAGGCTCAGCAGGGTCAACGCATAGCGCGTTTGAGCTTTCTGGGTCTATTAAAATGTAGGAAAAGTTATCCTGTAAAACAGGAACCACCTTAACCTCAGCAACAGGATTCTAAAAATATTGCAGATCAGAGTGAGATTACCTTAACAGATTTGTTATAATCTAACGAGGATTGAGAAAAGTGTTTATGAGTCTTGGAAGTAGTCATGTCGAATCTACTAATAAAGTTGAAATTGCTAAAGTTGGTAAAAAGAGGTCCGTTCAGTATTCTGGAGTATACTCTATTTATCAAAAGCTGAATAGTGCGCAATTTATGAACCTGTTCATCTAATAAGGGCATATGTATAAATAAAAGTATGAAAAAAACAATCGTGGAGGGAGCACCAGATGGAGCAAGTTAAAAGTTAAGAATGAAGAATATTCATCAAAATAAAGCAACAACCATAATCAAAAATATGTAAAAGTGTATATTGAATAGTTATGTGAAGATGTGTATGTATGTTTAATGTTTTATTTTAGATTATTAAAAGAGAATGTATAACGGGTCATATTAAGAAAAAATTAAGCATTATGTGTTATGTGTTTAAAGCATAAGATAAGTTATGTAAACTGTGTTAAAATTAACTAGTTGACGAACTCGTTTAGATTGATTTTTTATCTCTTCCCCATACATCTTCTGTTATAAGAACGACATCACATACTGTGTGTTTATTATTTTAATTAGTTCAAAATAAATATTTTTGTCTACACATTAAAGTAATTTGGTGTTTTGAACAATTTTTAATTGTTTTTAGTAATTTAACACATAGACATGATGGTTTAATTTATTTGACAAATGGAACTCGGTAAAGATTTTTCTAGCCACTTTAAGGCTAAAAATTTTCTAGGATTTCTAAGCATCCGAAATGTACGAGATGTGTAAATAGACTACATAAATTTATTAAAATACAGCACACTATCTAACTGCTCATTTTTATTTTACACATTGATTCAATAGGGGGTATTTGTGACTTCGTTTACTCAACTACTGTTTGGAGTGGCTTTATATTGTATTTTACACTACCTACACCCTAGTTTACATGGAGTGGCGTGGTTTTTACTAGGGCTACACGTTCTGGTTGCCGTCCTCGGGTATGTGTTTTTATGTTTAAAACTCTGTAGGTTCGTTGGGGCGTTAAAGAGGAGTCTGGGATTTCATGCCACGTACATGGTCTTTTACGCCGTGTCTATGGTTTTTGTCGCAATGATCGCGTTGGATATGTCGGAGCTGGTCCACTTTCTCCCGAAGGCTCCTCAGATGCACGTAAGTAGCAACTATACGACGTACACTAACCACTGTGAATGTAGGACTTTTCCATGTTTCAGACTAACACGCCACTTATTACGAAGTTCAAGAGTCCAAACTCTAAAGTTCTCTTCCCGTTTAACTTCTACAAAGACCCATTTTTGACGAACAACATGCCCGATCTGTCGGACTTGGGTAACGGAAAGCTCATCGCCAAGTATTCTGTGACTGAAATAGACCTGCACAACCCTCAGAACCCGATAGTTTCATACTCGGGAACCATTAGCAACGAGCCGTTTGACGCGAACTCGCCCAACGGGAACATGGACGGCACAACCGGTCTGCCGACCAGTGCTGGTGACGCCGGTCTGGATGACCTGGATAAACTCAAAAAATTGCTAAGGGAGAAGCTAAACGACTCCAATCCCACAAACTCTACCGACAACAATAGCGGTCCTCGTTCGGATACTGCTTACCCTGTCGGCGCAACTCCTAGCAGTAGTCCTACCACTGCCACTACACCTGATAATAATCCCACCTCCAGCCCCACCAGTGCTCCTACAGCGACACCCGATAAACCTGCAAGTCAGAGTGGCGGTGACAAGGACGACAGTCTCTACGATCACATTCCCTTCCTTCCGCACCCTGGGGAGACTGAGGGTGAGTCTGAGGAGGTATCTAAGGACGAGTTTCCTCCCGAGACAAACGACTTGAGTCCTGAGGGCAAGTCTGAGGTGGTCGTGATGTACAAGATGCAAAAGAGATGTAAGTCCATTTACTTGTCCACTACTTAGTAGATGCTATAGATAACACTACTATCCACACTAACAAATCTCTTGTAGTTACTATACAAATATAAACATAACAGTTACTATGTTCAAATAGCTACTCATTTATTTATTCAGCCAATACCATTATCGCCATTTAAACACCAATTATATTAACGTATAGCTGTCAAATTCGCCGCTTCCGCGTTCCTGTTAGTGTGTTTAATCTTTTATATGTATTCTTTCTGGGTCGCGTTCACTTTCGCGATGAACAAGTGCACTTGTCTCGATGAGCTCAGCGCACAGCCAGACCAATTTACGCCCCTGGTTGACTAAATCGCACAATCGTAACTTTAAAATAATTTAAATGTATCATAAACTATACATTTTACGTTGCCTGTGTTTATCACGTGATGTATATCATATGCTTCATACGCCTATCCATATACCATACTTAATATACTGTATCATAGTGTATATGGCATACCGCACTAACTATACCATACCATGTATATATCCCACGGTACTTAATACACCATGGCATAATGTATATACAATACCATACAAACCATACCATGATATATATGCACGCATCGACTACTTATAGTATGCACAAGTACTAACAATTATCTGATAATATATTAGTCTGATTTTAGAAAGAATCAATCACGTTAGATAGTTCAGCGGGTTCTTCTTCTTCGCCTGCACCATTGCAATCCCCTCTACGAAGTCCTCGTGGTCCAACTCAGTCGCACCTCTTCGTAGGGCCACCATTCCAGCTTCAATACACACAGCCTACATTTTATTATTAATGTCACTGCCAGAAGCAGTTAAAACACATGCCTTTAACTTCATTTCATCTCATTATCTATTTTACATACCTTCAGTTGTGCTCCATTGAAGTTTTCCGTTGATCTTGAGAGCTCCATATAGTTCGTATCTTTGTGAACATTCATTTTCCTCGAGTGGATTTGCAATATGTGTGCTCTGGCCTCTGTATAATCATTAGCGCTATCACTACATGCTTCTCAAGGTATAGCCCAATATAGCCATGCCATACTTATAGTGTATCTATTTACGTTGCTATTTAGTCATGGGGGATTACCTTCGTTCGGGTGGGGCAACTCTATCTTTCGATCCAGCCTCCCTGAGCGCAGTAGTGCTGGGTCCAGTGTGTAGGGACGATTGGTTGCTGCTATCACCTTCACTCTATCGTCACTGCTAAATCCGTCCAGCTGATTCAGCAGCTCCAGCATCGTCCTTTGCACCTCTCTGTCACCAGACAATTCACTATCAAACCTCTTCGTCCCAATTGCATCAATTTCATCTACAATTGTTATTACAACTATTGTTGTTACTAGTGCTATTAATACTACTATTACTGTTAATGGTATTACTACTATTAATATTACTAGTACTATTAATAGTGTTACTACTATTAATATTACTTGTTACCTATGAAGATGATTGTTGGTGCCTTCTCCTTTGCCAAACTAAATGCATCTCTGACCATCTTCGCTCCATCACCGATGAACATTTGCACAAGTTGCGGCCCAGCTAGTTTTAAAAAAGTGGCTTTTGTCTACATTATGCATTAGTAACCTTGTCTGTTTACTAATCTAACTGTATTACAGTTTTAGTACCTGAGCTGCGCACGCTCTTGCCAAGAGCGTCTTTCCGGTTCCAGGCGGACCATGCATAAGTATTCCTATAAAATTAGTTATAGTCGTCGCTGAGAACCTATTATATCAACTTAACTGAACACACTTATACGTATACATGTATCACATCACGTACCTTTTGGTGGTCTTATCCCTATCTTTTCAAACTTTTCCTTATGTGTAATCGGAAGAACTATAAATTATTGTTTTAAATGAAACTTATCTATGAATTCATATACCGTCAGCCATGCACTAGCGTAAACTAATTACACTGTACCTATTGCTTCAATTAACTCCTGAATTTGCTTATCTAGACCTCCAATATCCGAGTAGTCCTCTGTTGGTCTCTCGCAGACTTCCATTGCCTTTACGCGATTATCATACTCCGGGGGCAGTTTGTCCAGGACCAGGTAACTATCTTTGTTGACACCCACCAATTCGCCTGGGTGCAATTCTGTATGCGGTACCAGTCCAATAACTGGCAGGTACACTGTCTATTAATACATTAACACACAACTGGCTAACTAGTTACTACCAACCAAAAACCGTCTCATCAATAAATAAATGTACTATTGGCAGATAAATAATCCACAGTCCTACTGGTGCGTTTAACTTACTTGTCTAGTTGATGTTTTTATAACCAGAGATTTCCCTTTGGGATTCGTTTCTACATTTTGTGCCGAGCCGAATTCCTCGTCAACTTCATCCATATCAAGAAGCTACGTGAACGATTAGGATCTCACTTTTTAACAAATACACATGCTTACAACATATATCTACCGATACTTTCTACAACAAACCTCTATAACATTTGCAACCAGATACGGGAGTTGTTTATTCAGTTGAATTTTTTCTAAATTATCCTTTATTCGCTCCTGTACCGTTTTTTGTTGAGATTTTAATCTAGTGTGTTCACTCTTTAGTATTTTTACTTCCGCGTCAATCATATTAATCCTTGCCCTGACATCGGAATCACTCAAAAGTGATATTTCGGAAAGATCAATAGGCTCCTCGGTTGCATCCATTTCTTAAGAATTATAAAAAATAATGAATGAAAATTTTAGGGAGTATAAAAAAGAAGAATATGTATCAAAAATGTGATTCAACAAAAACACATTAAACAAATAACTATAATAAAAATAAATAAAAATTATTAATTAATAAAACAAATTTAATCACATAGTTTAGAAATAAATTAATTTAATAACCTATTTTAACATTAAAAATTGTGAAAGAAGTATAGTGTATAAAAATAGTACACATAAAAATTGTGCTGAGCATATTCCAAAAATGTAATTGAGTAATTTATATACACATTTGAAATTCATATTATTGTATTCAAAAAAGAACTTTGTAATCTATTTTTTAATTTGAACATATTTTATTTCTTCATTGTAATGTGTTGTAAAAGTATATTGTTTAAAGGACATATCCTTGCACCAAAGAGTGATTTCTCGGTGATTCTGGATTTAAAATTATAGTATGTTAAGTTACGAAATGGATTCCAAGTCTGTTAAGGATAAAACGGATTCGCCCACAAGCGCGGATTTGTATAACGAGTCCCTGGACTGGATTCGTTCAATGAACCTGCAAATGAAGTCGCCAGGAAACTATATATCAACAAGGCTGGAATCAGTGTCCCTGGAGCAGCTACACAGAGAGTTTTCTGCTCTTCTGCTCTCGAGTCAATCGCACGGAACGTCGCTGCTGAGAACGGCGTTCACGAAAGCAACGTCGTACAACGATAGCCTGAAGAAGATTATAATGTCGCTGTGGCCAGTAAAAGATAAGGTCTCGGATTCGTACAATTTCTGGAAGAACGTGAAGGATAACTCGTTACAAATTAACGAGGCAGCACACAGTCGGTTGAACAGACTGTATGTGATATCGTACACGAAGTTGGCAATAAGGACAATACTGCAGGCGCGGAGCAACTTTGAAAGTTTGTGCAATGAGATCGTGGAGACGTTCTCAGCGCTGCACGTAGAGGACATAAGCGGAAAGTACTACTCAAAAATATCGCACGTAATCGCATTGGTGGAGCTGATATCGCAGAAGGTATATAAGATGAATACACTTATACAAAATTTAAACACGGATTATAACCTGGAGTCGAACTGGGTATTGTTGGAGTTCGCGCCGAAGGAGATAAGAAGAATATCGAATCTGATAGAAAAGTATAAGTACTACGACCGCAAGATAGGAGAAATGCTGAGAGAATCGAGAAGCAGTAAATACATAATTAATAAATCAGGGAACGTGGATTGTCAGGATGTCGGAAACGTGAACCTGGTGATACAAAAGGAGTGCAAAGTGGACCCAGTGACGTCAGATAGATTGAACGAGTTCTCAATAGGGAAGTTTGAAAGGGAGGTGGAGAGCCTGGTAAAGTCGCTGACAGTGCTGACGGAAGTGTGCGCAAACATAGCGTTCAGCAGACTGCATAAGCTCTACGCGGACCTGAACACGAAAAACATGGACGCGATAGTGGAAAACGACGACGCAATAGAGAAGAACAGAATAAGAGACGAGATCAGAAAGTACGTGGCGTCTCTGGTGTCAATAATAAGCGGTCAGAGTCAGCTGAGGAGAGGGAACACGAGGGAGCTTGTGGAGATCTTCAACGAGGTGTTCCTGACGCCGTTCCTGGAGTCGAACAGCGGGTTGTTGCACTCAGGCTCGAGGAATTTCCTGTCGCTGCAGGAGGAGTCGAGTAACTTCCCGAAGTTCGTGGAGGCGGTGGAAGGCACAATACTTAACACTAAAAAGAGTTACATGATGAGGTTCCTGGAGGACCTGTCGGAGGCGATGGGCGACGAAAAGTTCAAGAGCAGCTGCGTGCTGGGCCCGGTGGCGAAGGCGGTGCTGAAGGCAGTGGAGGAGAGCTACTCCTCAATATTCGCGCCAATATACCCGGAGTGCTACGCGGACAACTACAGATCGTTTGAGAGGCTGCTGACGGCGCTGGAGGTGCACTCGGACAGCTCTCTGAGGAACCTGCTGAAGTGGCGAGGCACGAGTCTGCCGTACAACTTCGCAACGCGCTTCTGCACGGGCGTGATGTGCGACAACCACATCGAGAGAGTGCACGCTAGGGTGAGGAGCGAGTTTGAAAAGCACCACGAGCTCGACGGGAACTACCACAAGGCAGGAGAGAGGAGGTTCTTCGAGTCATCCTCGCTGGTGGTGTACAGCCAGGCGTACGACCTGCTCTCGGAAAGAGACCTTTTCTACCACCTGCTCCCGCAGTACCTGAAGGGGCTCTGGGAGATGTTCAGGGAGTACATCGGCCACGTGGACGGCTTCATAGCACACATGGAGTCGACGAACAACAGCTCTGACGTTAACGAAAAGGTTAAGTGGCCGTCAGGGCTCTCCTTCGCATACTCGACCTACGTGCTGAACGACCTGCTGGAGCTGCTGGACGCACTGAAAACGGGGAGTCTGAGGTCGGCAGAGTACGGGGACCGCTCCATCCGAATAGACGCGAGATTTGGGAGCATTGCCCAGCACATCCTGAAAATAGTACAGAAGCCGCTGAGCACATACCTATCGCACTACTACAGCAAACACACTAGCACTAGGGGCAACGCCTACCACAGTAGCAGTAATGCTAGTAGCAACCCCTACCACAGTAGCAGCAGCAGTAATGCTAGTAGCACTGACCTTGATGAGAAAATATCCAGTTTGTGGAAGAACTGCGTGTCAGTGTACTACGAAGGCGGAGAGCCGATGAAACTGGATAACGAGCAGCTGAGGGACATACAAAACTTGTTCGCGTTCACAATTAAAGCAATGCAGCTCATCTGCGAGTTCATAGGGAACATTCAGGATCACATCAACTTCGTAAAGGATAAGCTGGTAAGGGAAAAAGTAACGCACACATCCCCTGAGTTTAGGACCAATACCTGGTCAATTCACTGTACAATAGCTCAAAGTGTAGTTTGCAGTTTATACAGTCGCTGTCGTCAAAATATAGAACGTCAAACAAGAATGTAAGTTGGTAGAAGCTGAGAGTGTTGTTTAGGACACGTATCAAGTGAGCGACTACGTCAAGTTCCTGGTGGCGCCGATGGTGTCGTTCAACGAGTTCACGCAGGACATTATTCCACAGGTACTTTTGAGAACTAATAACGACCGAAGGAACTCTTGAAGAGCCTGATGAAGAAAACAATAGAGCTGGTGTCGACGGACTACGTCAGTCACGTAAGAGCACCGAAGTTTAAGTAGATTGTAGATATCGAGTCTGGTGAAGTCGGTGGAGAACTTGAACTCGTCACTGATGAACCCGAAGAACGCGTCGCTGAACGAGTACTCGGAGAGCTTCCTAATAGTCGACATGGGAATGCTGAGAAGGCAAATAAAGAAGGTGAGGGCGCACATACATAACTGATTTAACGCTTAGGACGTGGAGGAGTTCTACGGAGTCTGCGTTCAGAAGTTCGCAGTTACGAAGGACGAGTGTGGCTCTCTCAAAAATCTCCTGGAATATGCAGAATAGTCGCCACCGAGGGCTGAAACGGAACAGCAATAGACTGTGTAACACATTTGTAAATTTACTGGTAAACGAATACGTGTTTAGCCGCAGCACTATTATTTGTGTACGTGCAGAATGTATTAGTTGTTGTTCCCCAAAAATAATGGCAGAAAAGGCTTCCGAAGGGTAAGCGACGAGGTAAACGCGATTTCATGAAAATTAATCTAGGAAGGTCACATTTAAAATCGTATTGGCATCGGATTCTAACCAACCATATAAAGTGTAAGTGAACGGAACAAAAGCGTCATATAAACGATGTTTAGCCTCTCAGTCCCAGAATCTGCGCCGTTTTCAGCAGTGATCAAGTTCGCGGCGGAAGAGGTGAGCGAATAGCCAGATATATGTGCCTTAGTTCAAGCTGAACCCGGCGACCTGCGCAATCATCACCAACGAGGGCGTGGGAGTGAACCCGGCCCAGACAGCAGGTTAGTTCCACTTGAAAATGGAGAACGCAGGCTCGGTCTTCCTCAAATTCGGCTCAAACCTGAGGCTGATTCCGCGAGATAGAGTCGGAAAATGCACCGTGTAAAATAAGTATAATTTGTGAAGCATCTACCCTCATACGAACATATCTACCTGCTTAACTCGCTAAGAAGCGCTATTTATACATATAGTGGCCAGCACACAGGGCCGATTGGCATAAAATTAACATCTGTGTGCTACTCCTCCCGCTCGTACTCCTCGAGGTTGAGGACGAGGCACCTCGACGTGAAGCTCGGGTGGTGCCGGTACACGCCAATCAGGCGCTGAGCGCTCGAAAAGAGCCGCTCCTTGAGGGAGATGATGATAACCTGGAATGCGCTCTCGCTCAGGAAGTCGGTGAGGTTCCTGAGCTTGAGCGCGTCGATGTTCGCGTCGACCTCGTCGAGGACCACGAACGGCGACTCGCGGTAGTTGTGGAGCGCGAGCAGGAGCGCGATCGAGGAGAGCGCCTTCTCGCCGCCGCTCTGCAGGTTCAGGTCGAGGTACTTCTTGAGCGGCGGCATGGTGTTGTAGCGGATGCTGCAGTTGAACGGCTCCGGGTCGAGGCCGGCCGCCTCGTCGAGACTCAGGAAGGCCTGGCCCTCGGCGCCGTCGACCGCGGAGAGCCTGCTGTAGATGGGTCCTACGCTCTCCTTCACTGCCTGGAAGCAGTGCAGGAAGAGCCCCGCGCGCTCGCGCCTGATGTTCTCGAAGTCCGACTCCAGCTTCGCCAGCTGACTTCGCAGCGCCTCGAGCTCCCTGTCGACCATTTTCAGCTCCTCGCCCGTGACTTCGAGCCTGTCGTCGACGTTGTTGTAGGACCTCCACGAGGCCAGCGACTTCTTCAGCTCCTTCAGCGTCCTCTGGTACGACTCGTTCTTCTTCTCCAGGTTTGAAATTGCCAGTTCGTACTTCTCCCGCGTCGCCATATCTTCCGCCTTTACTGGGCCGCTTCCCTTGACTTCGTCGCCGTCTGGTCCAATAAGCTTTGGGAAGCTCATCTGCGCGTAGTCCACGTCGTCGATCTTATTAAGGTTAACCGAAGCTGGGCCGACGCCTCCACTTTTGTCAGTGCTACCATGGGCATCGTGAGCACTGTTGTCAGTGTCGCTATTACTTCTGTTGGTGTCGCTATTACTTCTGTTGGTGTCGCTATTACTTCTGTTGGTGTCGCCATTAACACCAACGCTACAGTTGCTACCATTATTAACACGGCTGCCATTGCTGCCATTCATACCATTCATACCAAGGTTACCATTCATACCATTCATACCATTAACACCACCGCTATAATTGCTACCACTAAACTCACGGCCACTGCTGCTGGGCGAGTTGTCTTCCAATGGCGCCTCCGAATCCATAAAACTGCTCGGGACTCTTATTTCAAGAGGCACGTTCTTCACTTTGCACGTCTCCGAGAGGCCCACCGCCTCCGCGTATATCCTCTTCAGTTCGTTCCTCAGGGAGCTGATCTCCTCCATCACGTTGACTCTGCCGTCCGGCCCGTACGTGTCGTAGTCCGGGCGCAGGCTGCTCATCTCCGCGTTGCAGCGCTCTATCTTGCTCACGTACTCGTTCGATATCGCCCTGTAGTCCTCTATTTCCTTCTGCAGCCTCTCCATTTCTTCACACACGTTAGCGTTAGACTCCTTAAGCTTCTCCAGCTCCTTTCTGCACTTCGTCAGCTGCCTTTCCAACTCTCCCATCTTGTTTTTACTCGCTTCCATCTTCGTCTCCAGGTCCTTCAAGTCGCTGTCGTACCTTGAGACTGTGCTTCTCTTCTCACTCAGCGCGTTATTCAGAGTGTCCACCTTATCATCTCTCGTCTTCATCAGGCTATACACGTCCTCGACGCCGAACTTCTTGTTCAACGGTCCAAAGTGCTCCATCTTCAGTCTCTCCAGCCTATTGTTTTCCTTCGTCAAATCTGCGGTCAGGTTCGTTATTGACCTCTCCAGCGTCTTCGACTGCTTCGTCAACTTCCCTATCTCTTCTGACAACTCACTTTGCTGCATCTTCACCGATTCCTTTTGTTTTTTCAGCAGGTCCGCCTTCATGGTCGTCAGCTGTATCATTCTCCTATACTTTTCCAGCTTCGTGCTCTTGTTTTGTATTTCATCGTTCAGCGTCTTCTCTCTGTTGACGCTCGCCGTCAGCTGCTTCTCCACTTCGTTCAACAGGTTAACGTACTTGTTAAACTTCGCTATTTCCGACTCCACTTCGCTGTTACTCGCTGCGATTGTCGACCCTATCACTATCGTCTTATCCCTTGTTATCAACTGCCCGCTGTGTGTTACTACGTTGAAACTCAATTGACTGTCATTTCTATTTTTTAACGTTTTAGGTGCTGTTTTAGATGCTGAAGTTGTGGCTGTTTTAGATGCTGAAGTTGTGGCTGTTTTAGACATTGTTGACGAGTTTGTGGTTGCTGTAAATGCGTCTGATGTACTTGACGGTCCCGATCCTCTTAGTGTCCTCTCACTACTGCTTAGTTGCATATTTATCTTCACCACTCTTTCTGCGTCGTCCAGCGTCGGCACTATCAGCGTGTCTCCCACCAGGTACTCAAACAGCGGCCTAAACCTGTCCTCGAAGTCTATGGAGTCTATTACGAAGACGTACTCCAGCTTCGGCACTCTTCGCAGGTGCTGACTTATTGCTCTCCTCGCTGCAGACTTGTCGTGATTCAGCGTATCTAACGCCAAGAATTCTCTTCTTCCTGCCTTCTTCTCCTTCAGGAACTGTATGCACTCCGTGATTGCCTTGTAGTCTCCCGCCACGATTGTGTGCACTCTACTTCCCAGTGCGCTCATCACTGGCTTGACGTACGAGCTGTTACTCACTTCGAACAGCGCCATCACTTCTCCGTGCACTCTGTCTACTGCTTTACTCATTTCACTGTTGACCAGCGACTTCTTAAACATGTAGTTGTGTTCGTACTTCAGTACTCCCAGTGACTTTATTTTTTCATCGTACCTTTCTCTCTTCGTCGACAACTCCTCTCTCTCTTCCAGCAATTCACTTTTTTCATTTTCCATCTTATGCACTGTGATTTGCAGTGTTTCCAGCTCATCTTTATAATCCACTAGCTTCGACTCAAGACTATCTATCAACTGTCCGTGCTTTTGGATACTTTCGTCTACTAGTTCCATCTGGGATTCCAACCCCTTCAATCTTCCAGCAACCTAAATTGATTTGAGGCTACTTATTTTACCATTTCATGTATTCACACTTATATAGTCTCAGATATACATATATATCGACAAATACTTGTATATAAGCACAAAAAATCATGTGCACACTCATATTTATCCGCATAGGAATCCATATATTTATTTATCCGAAAACGCATACATATGTGTTAATTTTAGCATACACACATACTTATATAGTTTTATTAATCTTCGTGTGACAATATCAACGATTAAACACCTACCTATCTAATTACCTAGCCATAGAATCACACAATTATATAACCATCTGGCCGTTAAGTTACCTGTTTATTCTCAGACTTATACTGATTCATACTCGTCTTCACTACGTTGATGTTTACGTTGATTGAGCACGTCAAGTTCTTGAATTCCTTCAAATACTTGTTAAATTCTTCCGTTTGTCCTTCTGTCAGCATAACCGCATCACCTTGTGCCAGGTCCATCTCCTTCCTTATCCTACTCATCTCGTCTGCTGCGTCGCCTCTGCTCTTCCTATATTTTTCGTATTGTTTCCTCAAACTTATTGCGTCATTTTCTGCGCTACGTTTCATCGAAACGATGTTTTCAATTTGACTCTCCAGCGACGCTTTCCTTGCGAAGAATTCCTTCATTGAGGTCCTCTTTTCGTTCAGTGTTTGTGTCTTCTGCTGAATTGCTCTATTTACCTTCCCCTGGTTATAGTACAGATTTGCAATTTTTTCCTCCAATTCGTTCTTTCTCTTCGTCGATTTTTCAAACTTTTGAACCAGATCTTTGTAGTCGTTCCTAAATATTCAGTTAAAACGGCAACACATCCAAAAACACCAGAAGTGGTAAAATGTGCACTAATAACTCTGCGGTGCCTAATACTCACGTCAGCTTCTTATATCTTAAACTCGAGTGGCTGAACTTGCTTGCCAGAATGTTAAACTGACATGTGTACGAGTCCAACTGTGTTTGGTTCTAAAACGAAGTTTATTAGGCTCACAAACTAACATATTCTTCCAGCTGCTGTTGGTACTTTCTGTTTGACGACTTAATCGTTCTGAACTGCTTCAGTTCGTTGTTTAGCTGCTTCTTCTTGGACAGAACGTTTTTGTAATCCGACCGGGTCAGTTCCAGCTTCTCCTTTATGTAGTTGTAAGGCTTTTCGTACAGGGACCTATAACGACTTGTTTACTAAAGCGCGTTCATATAACTTACGATCCACTTATGTTTTCAAACAGCTTCGTCAGCTCCGATGGCGACCTCGATATCATGTCGTTCACCGAGCCCTGGAATATCAGCCCTGTCGATCCCAAGGTGTTAATTTTGTACTCGTTCAACGCCTCTGTGTATCCCTTGAAGGTTATGACCTAACAATACTTTAAAGTTCCCAAACTAACGTTGTTGTTGTATATGTAACTTATGTTCCCCTTGCTGTTGATAGCTCTTTTGAAAACCGAGTATCCCGTGTCCCCCTTTAGTGTCAACGCTACGTATGCGTATCTACTTTCAATAGGATCAGATTTATCCGGGTTCTTGTTGATCAGGTCCCTCAGGTTACTCCCCCTCAATGTGGACGCCCTTATGCACAGAACGAACGATATTGCATCCATTAAGTTGGATTTTCCTAAAGGACGTGAGTGTTAAGGGTCCGGAAAATACCTGATCCGTTAGGACCAATGATTGCGTTGAACGAGGACAGCTTATTTATGACTACGGTCCCGTAGTAGCTCTTGAAATTGTGCAGTTCTATTGAATGAATTGCTCCCCTCTTCAACCTATGGTCTGAATCGAGGGGAAAGGTGTTTAATTCATATCTTTCGGTGCTCAGGTTTATCAGAACGTCATCAACCGACTGGGAAGGCTCGGGATCCACAACCTCTGTGATATTATCAGGAATGTCATCGGATAGAGATGAAAACGAATCGCTATCTATGTCCATTTGTATATGTGTGTTTATGCTCTATTGACTTTCTAGGGCCGTGAGAAATATTGTCAAAATAATAAAAATAGGTGTGTAAGTTGATGTTGCATTAAAGTTAAAGAATCTAAAAAATGACAAAACAAACAAGGCAATATTTTACAAACAAATACAAAAATTTGTCATTTTGGTCAGAACAAAACAAAATTAAAATGATTAATTTCCTTTTATTCCTATTAATGGTGCTGCCAGCAAAACAGGTGTGGTAATCGCCCTGAAGTTCTTTTATTTCTATAAAATATAGTAAGTTCTAATTTTAAATGATGAGTTTTATTTATGGTTTAAATTGGTATCAAATAACTCTAAAAATAAACCATGACTGATAGTTCAATTGATAACTACCAATGTTACATTGGATGTCTTCACCACTGTAAGTTAAAGCTAAAAAACTCGTGCCTTCCTACCAGTTCAGTAAATTAATGTGTTTTCAGCAATTGGAGATGAGGAATTTCTAACCTTAGCTAAATGTTTTTCAACCAATGTAGTTTGTTCGAAGGTATTCTCCCATGATAACCACCGATTTTCAGATTGTGAGGAGCCAGAGCTCCAGCACGCACCTGGGATACGGGTTTGTGCAGTATACTGACCACCACTCCTCCGACGAGGCCATAATTCTCATGCAAGGAGTGTACGCCAAGGGGTTTCCCCTGGTAGTAAGATCCACCTCCAACTACACTTCGTCCTTCGATAATGAGCAGCCGCAGTCCACAACTAACACCACGGTCCACGTGAGCAACTTAAGCGACGACACGACCAAGGAGGAGGTGATGGACTTGGCGAAGCGCTTTGGGGACGTTGAGTCAATCAACATGGTCACTGACCGGGTAAGTTAAAGTCCCTTTAATTCTCTCAGAAATACTGTTTCGTAAACTTTAAGAGGAGGGAGTTCGCACTAGGGTTCCTGTGTCACATGGACAGCTGGAACACGGGGAAATGCGTAAGTTTACGAGTAATCAAAGTGCTTAGACAATCTCGTGTTTCTGGGCTCTGCACTCAAATGAACCGAAGTCGTACGATCGCAAATTAATAGACAAGGAGCGGGAGGACGAGGTAAATACACTCTAATTATTATGTTTGTCGTTGTTCCAACTACATTAGCGATATACAGATTTTTGGCTTAAATTACGCCAAGGAGCTACTTCCGAAGAAGATCGGCCACAGTTAGGAATACGTGTAACACGCCTAGGTTGCCTCCGTAGGCCATTAATTTTATTTTGTAATCCAATACATCAGTATACAAAGACTTGATTCTAAACGTCACATTAGCAGACTCCTGACTAACGTCGTGAGCGCGAAAACCTTATTGCGCACATGCGTCTGAGGCTCATCCACAGTAACTCCCTCGAAGCACTTGGTGACGGTGACTCCGTACTTCTTCGCGTTCGACCAGTCTTGTAGGAACTTCGCTGTGATGGCGTTGTTTATCGATTCTATGTGAGATGGTGAAGTCTTGTAAGGCGGGAATTCGTCCGGTGGCTCTGAAAATTGAAATTACGGGAGAGTTTAGGTGATTATTGCTGCAAGTTGACTAACGACCAGGCGATAGGGTAGTGGTAGGGGATCATCAGCCAGCTAAGTAGTTACTGGTACCTTCAACGTCCAGTTTCCACTTAAAGATCATAGCGTCTTCCTTTATGCTCTTCCTGAGCACGTTACTAGTCTTTATTTCAATGGTCCTGAAAAAATGAGTCACTCAAGTTAACACTAACTCGCCGCTGTCGAACGCGAAGTACACAGCATCTTCGGAGGCGTGCGCACTCCAGCAAATGTTGTCGAGGAGATTCGATGACTTGCTCTTGGTCAGTTTCTCGTAGGACACTATAATTGTGTTATGCCTAGTCTGCCACTCCAGCAGCATGCCTGTGGAGGCTCCGACCAGCACGTACTGGCTGTTAGGCGTCCAGGTGACGCAGGTTATAGGCTTGCCGATGTTGTAGGTCCGTATCTCACCCTCTAACTGGGAGAAGCGGGTGTCCCTGAATGTCAATGTTAATCGATCAGTCAAAGAAAATACCACAAGATCAGGCCCTTCAAAAAGGTTCCCACTGCGAGCACATACGAGTTTGGAAGGGGAAGGAACGATATTTCAGTGATCTCCCTCTAAAGTTCACTGTTTTAGCAGCTAAATCTTACCGTTAAAAGGTTGCTGGTCATTCCGTAGAGAATCTGGATCTTTTTATGTGATGGAATGTATTCACTGTCGGCGGACTCAGACGAGAAACTCTGAAACAGGCTGAGGTTGAAATTCCAGAGATCAACGAATCCGTCGTTGCTTCCGCAGGCCAGTGTTATCAGTGCGTCATTGACTAAATCATTGGTGAGCCTGCTCGCGTACCGTTATAGGAAATGTCGAAGCAGGTGAAGCGCCTGGGCCCGGACGCGCCACGGTCAAATTGCCACAAGTAATCGGGCTCCAAGACTCTGAAGAAAATCTGTGACTTATGGTTTTAATACCTTTTACTCGCTGGTTCGTCGGATTTGAGCAACTTGCTCAGACTCGCAACATTGAATCTACACAGTTTTACACATCCGCCTTTCAGCAATATTACGGCGAAGAGGTATCCCGTTACATAGTTAATCTTGACCCACTTCAGTCTAACGCAGTCGTCGTTCTAAAGACATCAGATAAGAACTGGAGTTTACCTTGATTGGGGTCAGACACAGAAAACTTAAATCAACAATGGGCTGATCTGGTTTCGGATCACTGGCACAGAAATTTAGCACGTACAAATGAACATAGGTGTGATACTCTCCGACACTTTCCAGGTATTGGTTGATGGAGCTCGTGCCAACCAGTATTAAAATGGAGTCTCCCAGGCTGGGATACAGGTCATTTTGGATGAAGTCGATGCAACTGATTTGAGACCCGCAGTTTGCGAAGAAGTCATGGGAGTAGCCTGAGAAGTTCTTTTTGGAATATGCGTGACTGTGTGAAAATATTTCATATTGACTCAAGGCAAATTTACTCTTAAGCTCGGTAGAATCATCAACTGCCTAAAAAGATTATGACTCAATTAATGAAAAATAAAGAGTAAAGTTACAAATATATAGAGGAGGATATAAAATACAGTAAGATACGTACGTAAAAGAATGAAATATTTAATTTATCATCGGTATCTGGAATGGAAACCAATGATTTGGTAGGTGAAGATTCCAAATTGAAATGAAGATTATCGTCATCTCCAGACATAATCTAATTAATTACAAAGAGTAGGTGCATAAAACATTAAAAATATAATACAAATAAATAATTTTAAAAACTATATAACATCAAACAAGGGTTTAGGCAGAATAATATAGGGATAAATTAGTTAAAATCAATAAATAAACCCTTTTAGCCTTATAAACTTGGTCATATAAGCACACATAATGTTTTTAAACAAAATGTGTATAGAAGGTGGATTTTGGTAACCATAAAGCGAATTTTTGTATAGCTACCATGGGGTAGCCCCAAAGAGAGTCAGACTGAAGCTATTAAGTTACTATCCAGTGTAATATATCACATCATTTTATTTTAAAAACAGGTACAAAAATTGTGTATTTTTTCAAAGCCTTTTAAGTTACACCCAAATACCAAGTTCAAATTTCAAATTTATAAATTGTTTCATTTGTAAACTATTATGATTTTAACATTTTAATAACTCATCATACCAAATGTCGCAAAATATAAATAGCGAGGTTTTTGTTTCTCTGTTAGAAGCATTATCTTCCACGGACAGCGCCGCAAGGTCGGACGCAGATGCAAAGATAAATACACTAAAGAAGCACGATTTAAACGGGATTCTGAGGCTAACACTAAACGTAATGTTGACGGAGCCGAACGATGAGAGAAGATTACAATCGATAGTGCTGGTGAGAATTCTGCTAGACCTGAGCAAGTCAGGAGATACGCCCAAAAAGACGTGGAACTCAGTGACGACGGAAGTGAAAGCACTCCTTAAGTCGTCGCTACTAAAGTCACTGGAGTCGGAAACTCAGAAATCAATAAGAAGAAACGTGTGCGACACAATAGCGGACCTGTGTGCATCGAGCTTGGAGTACAACGAGTGGCCGGAGCTGCTGACAATTACAATCCGCCTGGTCGAAAACAATAACCCAGTGTACAAAAAGTCGGGACTGAAGCTGCTGGGAGAATGCTTCAACTACTTCGTGGATGAACTGGCGAACCACGTGGACATAGTAGCACAGCTCATCAAGTCGAGTCTGATGAACGCAGACGCATCAGTGAGAACAGAAGCACTGTGCTCAATATCAATAGCAATAGAGTCGGATCTAATTAATCTGACGTCAAAACTGGCAGATACAGTGCCGCTGATACTGGAGAGCCTGAGGCAGCTGCTCTCGTCACCGGACCCGACCTCTAGAGACGAGCTGGAAAGATCACTGGCAGGAATCATCATGATAGTGGACAACAACGCCAAAATACTGAAGCAGCACATACAGCTATTCTTCGCAAGGATGATGGAGCTGGCGCTGGGAGAAGGACCTGCACAAAACCTGGACCAGGAGCTGAGGTGCATGGCACTGGAGGCGCTGGTGACGCTGCCGGAAAAAAAGCCGAAAATGGCACTCTCGATTCCGAACTTCGGAATCAGAATGGTCAACTGCCTCATGACGTGCATGCTCGATGTGCAGGACGAAGCGTACTCGGAGTGGCTGGAGAAGGGAGAGGAAATGGAAGACGAACAGCGCCTCTACGACGCAGGAGAGGAGGGCCTGGACCGCCTGGGAAGAGCACTGCAAAACCTGGACAACTGCCCGCTGATGGACTGGGTGCTGTCTACTGCCTCGCAGTACATACAGACGCCGCACTGGCAGCACAAGTTCGTGGGAATCATGGCGATCTCACAGACGGTAGAGTTCCTGACGGACGAGGAAGTGGAGGACAGAATGCCCTCCATCGTCAAAATCATGCTGGAGAAGCTGATGGACCCGGACTTCAGGATCAGGTTCGCAGTGTGTCAGACAATAGGGCAGATCGCACTGGACCACCAGCCCTACGTGCAGCTCAACTTCTACGAGGAGGTGCTCCCGAGCCTGATCACGGCATTCGACGACGCCTCGCCGCGAGTGCAGTCGCACGCGCTCTCAGCATTCGTCAACTTCGCGGAGGAGGTGCAGAAGGAGCACCTGCTGCCCTTCGCAGACGTGGTCGTGCAGCGCATCCTGCTGAAAATTAACATGCACACGAACCGCCAAGTGCGAGAGCAGGCAGTGACCTCGATAGCAGTGATAGCAGGGGTGCTCGAGGAGCACTTCATCAAGTACTACAACACCATAATCCCGCTCATGAAGGAGATCATAGCGAACTGCGTGAAGCCTGAGGAGAGGACGTGCAGAGGGAAAGCGATAGAGTGCATATCGATCATAGGAATGAGCATAGGTAGGAGGATGTTGCACCCCAGCAATGTTACACAGCTACGTAGCGCTATATATGGGTATTAACAAATATAAAAAGATGACAGTTATG
The DNA here is from genome assembly GCF_000740895.1 of Theileria orientalis strain Shintoku. Taxonomy (NCBI): domain Eukaryota; phylum Apicomplexa; class Aconoidasida; order Piroplasmida; family Theileriidae; genus Theileria; species Theileria orientalis. The sequence goes on along the minus strand of NC_025260.1, from coordinate 575,063 downwards.
TAAACGCAATAACAATATAAATTAGTAGCTTGTAGAACAATAAGCAAATATTAACTAGTAAAACAATAAGCAACTATTAACTAGTAAAACAATAAGCAACTATTAACTAGTAGAACAATAAGCAACTATTAACTAGTAGAACAATAAGCAACTATTAACTAGTAGAACAATAAGCAAATTATTAACTAGTAGAACAATAAGCAAATTATTAGGCAGTATAGCAATATAGATACTATAACAAGTAAACATTACTAACTGCAAACTGATAAACAACACTAACTGCAAACTTATAAATATTACTAAACGCAAATATTTAGGTAAAGATGTGTTTTTGAACGATGGAATTGAGTGTATGAACGCACTGATTCAGATTATGGATCAGCCGACGGATCCAGATGATCCAGTGAAGGATTACGTGGGAGAAGCATTGGGACGCTTCTGTACGGCACTCGGAGTAAACTTCGTGCCGTTCCTGCCAAAAATAGTGCCAACGCTGCTGAGAGAGTTGACGAACTGCGCAAAGTCAGTGAACGAAGACGAGGTAAGAGATAATAGTTAAATACATATATATATGCAAAAGGAAAGAGATAGATTGGTATATGCAAAAGTAGATAATAGATATATAGTTAAATACCAAAGCAGAGATAATAGATATTTACAAAACGAGATTGATTGGTAATTACAAAATGCGATAGAGTTATATAAAAAAGAAGATAGCTATTTACTAAACGAGATAATAGATATATACAAAATGAGATAATAGATATATAGTTAAATACAAAATCAGATATTGAAATATACAAAACGAGATAATAGATATACACAAAATGAGATAATAGATATATAGTTAAATACAAAATCAGATATTGAAATATACACAACGAGATAATAGATATACACAAAACGAGATAATAGATATACACAAAAGGAGATAACTGATGGAATACGTAGGATATGACACTGGCAATGGGACTGGAAGGAGCAGGAGGGCTGAAGACGTCAATGGTGGATGATCTGGAGATGACGCTGAACCTGATATCGAACATAGTGGAGGAGCTGAAGGACCTGTACGAAGAATACATACCGTCGACAGCACAAGCAGTGTTGCCGCTGCTGACGTACGTGCTGACGTCAGATATGAAGCAGAGAGCACTCTCAGCAATGGCGAACATGATCGAAGCGAAAAAAATGGCGTTGGACAAGAGAGGAGGAGGAAGAGAAATGCTGCTCGACCTGGTGCTCAACACAATGAACACAGTGCTGACAGACCTGGAAAAGTCGAGGAAATTGGACTCAATGGGAACAATACCAGTGGATATACTGTCAGCAGAAGCAGGCGGGCTGTACAAGTGCCTGGACTGCGCAGGACCAGGAATACTAAACACAAATGTGCTGACAGTGCTGTCGAAGAAGCTGCTGGAGATCATGGAAACGTCGTCAAAAATAAAAGCAGTCTACAGAAAGTGCAGAGAAGACAAAGGACTGGACCAGGACGAAGTGCTGGCACTGGAGGAAGACGAGGAGGAGGAGCAGACGTTTAGATCCTCACTGCTGGACCTGTTCGCAGTGATCATGAAGCACCACCCGGAGGAGTTCATGGTGAGCTGCCAGGGAATGTGTTTGGCGTTCGCAACAGCAAACCTGGAAAAAAACGTGGAGGACGACGTGGCGCTGGCACTGTACCTGTGCGACGACATGGTGGAGTACCTGGGTCAGAGAGTGGTCTCATTCTGGGAAAAGTTCCTCCCGCACATACTGAAGCACGTGGAAAGCAGAGACGCAAACCTGAGGCAGTCGGCGTGCTACGGAGTGAGCCAGCTGGCAAAAATCCCAGAGTTCTCGTACCTGGCAAACGAGGCGGCGACGAAACTGGCGTCGGCAATGAGGATGAAGTTCCCAGCCTCGGCGAAAAACCAGCAGACGGCGAACGACAACGCAGTGGCGGCGCTGGGAGACCTGATCAAGTACCAGGGCGCGAACCTGGTGGACGCGAGCAACTACCTGAACCTGTGGCTGAAGAGCCTGCCGCTGAAGCAGGACGAGACGGAGGGCAGGAGAGTCCACAAGGAGCTGATGGAGCTGGTGATAAGCGTAAGCAATACAATCCACGAAGATAGATAGTTACTGTATTTACCATACACAGCTAATTAACACACGGCTAATTAACACACAACTAGCAGTGTGACACACAGCTATATAACACATAACTAGCAGTGTGACACACAGCTATATAACACACTACTATATAACACACGACTATATAACACACAACTATATAACACACAACTATATAACACACGGCTAATTAACACACAACTATATAACACACAACTATATAACACACAACTATGTAAACAGACGATATAAAAATTTCGTAGAAAAATCCAACAATACTGGGACCTGATAACGCGAACCTGGCACAGCTGGCGAAAATATTCATCTCGATATACGAAACGGACCTGTCCTCAGAAGAACTGAACAAGCAGATCATACAACTGATGAAACACCTGGGACAGGAGTTCCTGAAGCAGCTGGCGCCCTCGCTGTCCAAAAGACTACAAATGCAGTTGAAAATTATCGCAAAGTTACTGTAACGGACTAATTTATTGGGATTCCACAAATCAGAGTAATTATTCTATGTAAAAGTAAAATGAGAGTAATATGTGTATACATAATTTTAGTAAAGCTAGTGTGTAGCATAAAGTTGGAGAATCACGGGAGCCAACACACAAAATATATAGGAGCGCAGCTGATGTGTAGCAAGAATGAACCGCCGGCAGTGGAGAGAAAAAGGGAGCCGGAAAACAGATGGAAGACAGCGTCTTTTGACATATACAGACTTAAGCTGAAGAGCCTCATGCTGAGGATATACATAAAGCTCAACAACATGATGATAAGGTACTACCTAAACCAGATCAAGAGGGAACTTTACGAGGACTTCAACCGCCTGTTTAGCAGAAACAAGGTAAGCACACAAAATATACGCAAAATAATAAAGAAACAAAGGAATCCACTCAGTCTTCTAACTATCCGCTAGTCGGAAACACGTGGGTCGTGGAATTCAAAAAAGACCCGGAAGTAGAGGGCCTGTAAGAAAGTAAATAAAAAATCGGAAATTTGCAGAAATAACGCGAGGGAGAAGATGCAGTTTTTCGACGAGGGAACGGTAGTAACGTCCTCGGGGCTGAAAGGTAACACACATAATGTCTAAACGGGTGCAGGAACCTGGTGGACAGACTACGGAGATCTGGTGTGGAAATTCCCAGTGAAAAGCAAAGAGGAGAAGTACGTGTATTTTAGCGCACAGGTAAGAGGGAAGCCAAAATTAAAATTCAGTTCTACGTAAATAAGCTGGACCGGAGGCCGTACATGAGGCGGGGTGTCGTATTCAAAGACAGATCAAGCAACAAATGGCTGCCTAAGCGTATGTTCAGACCAGTGGTGTCCACATTTAAAGCGTACTGTATATAATTTGTTAAGGCAAGATTATGCATATGTACTCAATATCTGAACTAACTAAAAGGGTAAATAAAGTTACAATATAAATGGTAGATAAAGTGTATAAGCTTAAGCGAAAATTTTGTGAAAAAAGAAAATAATGAGTGGTCGAAAGATACGTTGTAGGATACACTCACCCCATCATCGATGTCGTTTTTATAATAAAACAACTACACATTAAACAGATATCAGTTTTTATACATACCCTATTACGTGAAAAATATACCGCTTTAGTGGATCTAAGCAATAAAGATAATCATCATTTAATATTCACCATGCTCTAAAAATTATCAACTCGCACGTTATTTTTTATTACACATTGAGATTTTTGAGTACAATTCTGCATAAATATAAAGCCTGTATAATATTTGCCACAAAAAAATCATATTTTGTGATATGATCGCAAATCCCTACAGTAAACCATATTATACAAATACGAGCAGGAGGCAGCTGGACAAAGACAAAATGACCAACAGATTCGACTACAACAATAAGTCCGGAAACTCCAGCGCGAGAGGGAACACGTACCTACACTGCTTTTCATCAGATTCCGACGAGTCGGTGTACAAGGATGACCTCACGGAGTTCAACAACAACTCGCCGTCGCCGCCATCACAGTCATCGATAAACTGCACGCCAGTACGAGTGCAAAGGTACAAGAGGAACTCAACAGGGTCATCGCTAAACGGGGAGTACAACAATTCGACCGACAAGCACAAGAGAAGGAAGCTGAGCATAGGGCCGTGCAACCCGGACCCGCTGGACGCAGCAATTAGCCCGCAAAATGCGCCAGCATCCCAGACGCCGAAGCAGGTGAGGTACGTGAAAAAGGAAAGAAGCACTAAAAACGGAATCATCGCGAACAACGTGGAAATTAGCACGCCAGAAGTCTCGAAGAGGGAGGCGGTCGGCTCGTACAATCACACCTACTCGGACCAGAACGTGGACAGCATCCTGACCTCGTACGTGGACAGCCTCTTCGGAGTGGAGCCTTACAAGTACGTCCACGAGCACCAGCCGCTGAAGCTCTTCTGGCTGCACAACTCGGAGCTGAGCGGGCTGATGAAGGTGCCGTCGCTCTCGAGCCTCACGAACGAGCACACGAACTCGGAGAAGATTTACATGGTGTTCACGGACTACAGCATAGACATAATACAGGACGTGACAGTAAGTGCAACAGTGTGTAAACAAGTAGATATTTGACAAGTTATAGATAGTAGGGAACTATGTGACCTAAAATGACTAAATATTGTAGCACCTGAAAACAGTTGAACCGAGAGATGAGTACACGCCATTTATAATTATATACTCGTATAACCTCAAGAGTATGTATTTTAAAGTAGTACGGAGGAAGATAGATGACGTAAGCATGGTCTCATTAAACAAGTGCTCGAAGGACATAGAGGACTGCCTGTCGTTCGATTCGACCTCAGCAAGGTCATCGAGTTCAGAAGGGGACGACGCGAGTTACGTCTTCTACAGAAGTTACCTCTACGGGAAGGACGAAGACTCGGATCCGAACAGAGTGAGAGTGTTTGTGCACCCGTCGAGTAAGACAAGTTTCGACAGGCGCTACCTGTCATTGAACAGCAACAGGTAAGTGTGAACAATTATAATAACAATAGCTATATTAATAAATGTAATGGATATGATAACAGTAATAACAACAACAAAAGCAATACCTATAAAAACAAAACTAATAATTATTAGGGACTCGCTATCTGGGACGAATTACATAACGCTCAACTCGTTAAAGTCGGAGGATTTACAAAATGAGCAGGAGAAAGAGGAAAACCAGGAGCAGAGGGATTCGTACTCGAGTGACTCGGAGTCGCAGTTCGAAAACTCACTGCAAAACAACGAGGAAATGGATCTGCCAGATGAGTTGTTCGATGAGTGTAGGCTGCTGGTGGGAGTAGATAACTCAGGAAAAAACTCAGGACACCCAGACTCCATAGCGAACTATAGATCAGAGTCAGTAATCAAGAAAAACTTCGCAGTGTACCTGGACGACGGATCAGGAGTCCCACTGAGCAAGGAGGTGCTGGAAAACCTGGTGAAGGTGAACGACGAAGAAGGAGTGCTCTACAGATCAGGGGGGATGGAGTTCGTGGAGGGGCAGCACCTGAAGATAGAGTTCCCGACGATATACTCGAGGCACTTCGAGTATGACTACGTGACGCTGCACTCGGACGCGACGCTGCGCTCGTGCTTCAACTTCATTAAGATCGTGCAGACGGCAGAAAGCCTGAGCATTAACATCAACAAGCTGGCGCAGTTCTGCCCGAATATATTCTGGAACCTGGCACTGGTGGGAGACATCGAGAGTGCAATAATAGAGCTGGACCCGGAGGTCCTGAGGTCGCTCTACAGAAGAAAGAGGACGGTGAACAGCGAAAACCCGAGGACGAGAACGAAAAACGCGACGGACGCACTGGGATACCTGGACAACAACTTCACGATCATGCAGAACATGTTCAAGAGAGACGCGGAGGAGAAGATAAAGAAGCTGTTGGAGAACGACCAGCAAAACGCAGGAGGAAGAACGCCGAGAGTGGTGATAAACAAGCACGCAGAAGACGAGGACCTGGTGAAGGCGCTGATCGACGAAAACGGATTCGTCAGGTAAGCACCAACTAAGAATGCTAATTTTTAGGAAAACAACAAGTGTGCTCTCGGAGAAGCAGAAAAACATAGTCTACAACGAGTGCATGAGGAGAAACTTTTATGTGCCAGTGCATATCAAGTTCGACCCAAACAAGGGAAGAGGAGTGTTTGCAGCATATAAAATAAACAAGGAGGATTTCCTAATGGGTTAGCTTTACAGTATAAACATAGATGATTTAAGTGATAGTCAAAACATAAACATAGATGATTTAACTGATAGTCAAAACATAAACATAGATGATTTAAGTGATAGATATGAAAGGAGAAGACATAAATATGTATAATTAATAAATGTAACAGAGTATAAGGGAGAGCTGATAACGGAGAAGGTAGCAAAATTTAGAAACAACAAGTACAACAAGTCAAAAAAGTACAAAGGGTAAGCAGTAGAAACTAGAAAAATATACTAGTAATAAGGATATTTACAATAAACATAACAGATATTATAACAATTGATAACTACGATCACGATATAAAACTATAGATAAGTATAACAAAATACAAGTATTAATTGTAACTGCTAAAACTATAACAGAAATAACTGTAATAACTACTACTATAGTAATTATAGATAGGAATAGCTGTATTACCTACTACTGTAGTAATTATAACTGAAATAACTGTAATTACTGTAATGTGCAGGTCGTTTATATTCTTTTTCAAACACAACGGAGTGAGGTACGGAATAGACGCCACGGAGGAGGATATTAGTTTCGGACCGGCAAGGCTAGTTAATCACTCAAGAAAGAAGGCAAACATAGTGGCGAAAACAATGCTGAGTAATAACTACCCGAGACTAATATTCATAGCAAAGAGAGACATAGACAGGTGAGTTCAAAGTCAGAAAAAAAAACGTAGCGGAGAGGAGCTGCTGGTGGACTACGGAGAGAGGGACCCAAACGTAATCAGGGAAAACCCCTGGCTACTGGACTAAAAAGTAAACCACAAATAATATATTAGCTTAAATGTTCTCGTTAGGCTCTAAAAATATATTGTAGTTGTGAACATTGGGGTCAGTCTTCTGCAGAGTCTCACAAACAGCAGGGAACTCGAGCTCCTTAACGTCCTCCTTCAACAGAGCGGGCTTGGCCTCATGGTCGCCGCGGCTCAGACGTTTTGAAACCTGAACGCTCTTGGCCTCCTCGAAAAGCTAAAAAAAATTACAAGGGAACGACGCACCTTCTCGAGAGAGATCTGAGCGGCGTGAGAAACGAGCCGCAAAGTGGACTCGTTCTGCAGCTTGCATCCAACTGTCGACAGAATGTAACGAACGAGCTCGTCGTAAAGAGCCGAAGGCTGACTGAGGCCCTTTACAACATCGATATCGATATTGGGGGCGTTACCATTCCCGGAACGCATTTAAAAGGCCGACATACAAAAGAGATAGGGGAAATTAAAAAGCACAAATAAGCTAAAAAATAAATACTGCTCCCTGAAGGGGACTGACCTCCCCATGACCGCAGAGCCTGAAAAGGAAAAGGGACTGCTAATAGGAGAGTAGGCACGCAAAACGATAAAATTAACACTAATGATTCTCGGCGAATCCGAACGGTGGAGGCTACTTCTTCACTATTTGGACAATGTCCTGGTCGGCCAGAAAGTGGTCCTTGCCGACCTTCTGCGGGTTGTGTTTGGCCGACTTGCCCCAAACGAGGGCGTACTTGAACTGCGAGAGCAGCGACTTGTGAATCCTCACGCAGAAGTCCTCGACGCGCGAGTTGCTTCGCTTCAGAATCACGGGCGCCTCGTAGTCCGGAATCTTCCCCCTCGGCTTAGTGTATATCCTTATCAAGTCCAAGTACTTCCAAATCATTTCCAGCAAAGTGTCCAGATTCCACTAAAACAGTTATTTATGGCTTTATTTTTAATATAGTCAATATATGGAACGTATATATGCAATGCGTGTGTGTGTGTGACGCAGTCGATATGCGTCGGCAAAAGTACCTCGTGATGTGCCGATATTGGAACGTAATGTGGAACTTGAGAGAGTATATCCAGTTCTGGGATCGTTATTTGATCGATTTTGTTCATTACGTACAAACAGGGGATGTAAATCCGATTTCCCTCGATCACGTCAATGATGTCATCCACAGTGGGATCACACCTGATAACAAAGGAGGCGTTGCTTATGCGATACTCGTGGCAGATAGACTTAATCATATCCTCGTCAATGTTGGTCAAAGGGACGGTGTGTGTGATTGAAACGCCGCCTATACATCATTGGCTATTGCTACTATTGAAGTTGTTACTATTGGTATTGCAACTCTAAATAATGGCGTAACCATGCAGATATAGCCTATATGTATTTACTAACCTTTATCCTTTCTGGTGAAGGTTATGTTAGGAGGCGACCTGTTTAGCCTAATGCCAAAGCCTTCCATTTCCTTTTCTAACAGCTTCTTATGATGCATTGACTTGGAAGAATCCAGCACGACCAGGATCAGAGTGCAAGTTCTCGCAACAGCAATAACTTGTTTTCCTCGACCCTTTCCGTCCTTGGCTCCCTCAATGATTCCCGGGAGATCCAGCAGTTGGATCTTTGAGCCCTTGTACTTTATCACGCCGGGAACGCACGTGAGAGTTGTGAATTCGTAATCGGCGACCTCAGAAAAGGTGCCGGTAAGCTTATTTAGAAGTGTGGACTTTCCTACAGAGGGGAATCCGACCAGTCCAACACGAGCATCTCCGGTTTTCGAAACATCGAAACCTTCTCCAGCTCCGCCACCCTTGCTTCCACCTCCTAGAAAAATTGGTTATTTGTTTTAAAAAAATACTAACCTTCTATAAGCTGGGCTCTTAGTTTAGATAACTTGGCCTTGAGCAAACCCAAGTGAAAGTTAGTGGCTTTGTTCTTCTGGGTTCTGGCCATTTCGGCCTCAATATCAGCTATCTTCTGATAAATCGACATTTTTAATATACAACTAAAATCATATGATTTTGATAAAATATATATATGACTGAATTACTAATTTAAATAATTGTCTGGACTCCAGCAAAAAAATGCTTAAAACATCTAATAAATTGATAAAATATATAGGAATCCAGTGCTGGGTAATAAAATTTTAAAGTTTATGTATTAGTATTAAAAAATAAATCTGAGAATATCAATAAATAGTGATTATCCACATAACTATAAATTTATCATAGAAAACCGAATTTTATAAGTTATGATCAGTTTAAAAGGTTAAATCCCAATTTGTATAGTATTTTATTTGTATTTTTACTTGAAATGTTAAAATGTAGCTCTATTCTGCTTTTCTTTATTCTTTTGTTTTACACATATGTCAAATTATCATATTCGCATAATTACTTAAATTTTTGCAGAAAATTTTGCAAAAATGGTTCAAACATTAATGTGAAACCATATTTCTTTATAAATCGCAATAATGTGACTCCAATACAAAGTAAAAACAACAGTTTTTTGAACCATTACGTTACACCCTTTTATAAAAGGAGTAAATTGTCCCCTAATTTGGCTTCTCTCAGCAATGATTTTCAAATAACAGAAGTAAAACTGGAAAGATATAGGAATATAGGTGGGTTTGATGGAAGTTATCCTTCGAAAAACAACTTTAATGTTGTATAGGAATCATGGCACACATTGATGCTGGAAAGACTACAACAACAGAAAGAATACTTTATTTGACAGGAGTTACCTATAAAATGGGAGAAGTGCATGAGGGTAAGTGTATTGAAAACTGACACATCTGCAGGCCAGGCAGTAATGGACTACCTTCCGCAAGAGAAGGAGAGAGGAATAACCATAACCTCAGCAGCAACGACGTGCTACTGGAGAGGAGGATATCGCAAAATACCAATACATCGCATAAACATTATTGACACGCCGGGTCACGTTGATTTCACAGTCGAGGTAAAGTTGGAGTAAGATGAAACCGCTGTAGGTGGAAAGGTCACTGAGAGTGCTGGACGGAGGGATTGTGGTTTTCGACGGAGTAGCAGGAGTGGAGCCACAATCAGAAACAGTGTGGAGGCAGGCGGACAGATACAAGGTGCGTTCAAGGTAGCACAAGGACTTTAGATTCCGAGAATAGCATACGTGAATAAGATGGACAGAATAGGAGCGGACTTTGAAAAGTGTATTAACGAAATGAAGGAAAAACTGGGAGCGTTTCCAATACCAGTATTTATACCAGTGGGAGTGCATAGTGACTTCGAAGGAGTAATAGACGTAATAAGGTAATTGAGAGGATGATAACGGAACGTAGGAGTAAATTTTATAAGTTCTCAAAGGAGAAGAACAACTTCAACTACGAGGAACTGGAAATACCAAAGAAAATGAAGGAAAGTTATGAAAAATATAGGTAAGTAAAAAGAAATTTAATTGATAATAAGAGAGTTGTTGGTGGAGACAGTGGCACAGGAGTCAGAAGAACTAATGGAAAAATATTTTGCACAAGGTGAGGTGGCTTTATCGTGCCTTAAACATAACTTAGAACCGATAACGGAACAGGAAATAAGAGATATGCTGAGAACACTAACATTGGCAAACAAAGTAGTACCACTGGCCTGCGGGAGTTCACTAAAGAATAAAAACATACAAGGTAAGTTATGAAATTGTGTAAGAAAAATACTAGGAATATTGGACATGGTATTGGATTTCCTACCATCACCATGTGAAACAAACAAGTTATTTTTGGAGTCGATTAAGAGCAGTGAATTAGAAAAGGAATCGGAAGAAAAAGATCAACAAGAAGATGTAGAAGGAGGAAAGCAGCCAGAACAACAACTCACAGAGGAGGACGATGATAAAAGTTAGTTTGGCATTAAATGAGACTTGAATTAGGAAACGATGCGTACTTCGACGTAAGGGACTTCTCACAGCCGTTTGCAGCATTGGTCTTTAAGGTAGGGCATGAGAAGACTTAATCTTTTTTTCAGTTGGCATTTGACTCGAATTTGGGAAAACAGTCGTTCGTAAGGATATACAGAGGGACAGTAAAGGTGGGAGATAGCGTATATAACCCGAGGATGAAGAAATCGCAGAGAGTGCAGAAAATACTCTTCGTACACTCAGATACAAGAAAGCAAATAAAGGAAGCACACGCAGGGGACATAGTGTGTCTGGTGAGAGAAAAGTGTTTTTAAAAATGGTAAACGTAGGTGGGAGTGAAGGCGATAACGGGAGACACACTGTGCTCGGAAAAGGAGCCGATAGTACTAGAGTCCATGGAGTTCCCGGAACCAGTGATAAGCCGCTCAGTGGACATAATATACTCGGGGGACGACGTGAGACTGTACCCAGTGCTGGAGAAGTACATGGACGAGGACCCGTCATTCAAGATGCACAGAGTAAGTTGACCATCGGGAAGTTAGTCACACCCACTCTTTAGAACAAGGAAACCGGCCAGACACTAATAAGCGGAATGGGCGAGCTGCACCTGGAGGTGGTCCTGGACAGAATCAAGAGGGAGCACAAGCTGGAGTTGAAGACGGGAGACCCGCAGGTGGCGTTCAAGGAAACGTTCGTGAAGGAGGTCCAGGCGGAAGGAAAGTAAGTTGAATCGATATCACATTGCGCCTCTAATAACCGTGAAACAGGTTCATCAAACAGACCGGAGGACACGGACAGTACGGCCACGTGAACTTTCACGTGCTTCCGCTGGAGCAGGGGAGCGGAGTCAAGTTTGAAAGCAAGATATTCGGAGGAGCAATCCCGAAGGAGTTCGTGCCGTACATAGAGCAGGCGCTGCGGGAGGAGCTGAACACGGGACTGCTGGCGAACTACCCAGTGACCGACGTGCTCGTAACGCTGGTCAACGGCTCCTTCCACGAGGTCGACAGCTCGGAGTTCGCGTTCAAGATGGCGACCTCGAGAGGCATCAGGGAGGCAGCCCGCCTCTCGGGAATGAGGCTGCTCGAGCCGATCATGAAGGTGCGAATAGTGTGTCCGACGGTGAACTTCGGAGAAGTTATTTCAGACCTGTCGAAGAGGCGCGGGAAAATTAAGAGCAACAGGGACGGACACGGCTCCGTGAAGGAGATCGAGGCGGTGGCGCCTCTGAAGGAAATGACCGGGTACATATCGAAGCTGCGCTCGTTGAGCCAGGGCCGCGGCTTCTACACCATGGAAATGTCGCACTACGAGCCGGTGCCGCGCGAGGTCCAGGATCAAATAGTGTCGACGAGAAAAGATTAATGTCATACTTTACAGATTCTACGATGGAAGCGCCAGTCGTCCTTCTGGCACTGCACGGAGCAGTACTTGACCTTCTTGCAGCCAGAACACAGCTTCAGGCCTGCAGCATCGCCGCCCTCCTAAACAGCGTTGGCGCCAGAATTGCCAGTAATAGATTGACACCAGTAGTACCAGTAATACCAGTAACACAAGTAACACCAGTAACAGCAGTAGTACCAGTAACACAAGTAACACCAGTAATAGCAGCTACAGTGACGTACCTTCTTGCAGTTTTCGCACGAGTTCTTCACCTCTTCCTTCGCACTAGCAGTCGCGGAGCTCTGCGTGAGGGCGTTCGAAAACGCCTTCGAGGCGTCCCACCTAAGGTCACATGGCGAATCTGAGACTAACCTTCCCTCGGCGGACGGAGGGTTCTCCAGAAGCTCGTTGTAGTCGTCCATCGTGAAGTCGACCCGCTTGAACACGTCCTCGTCGTCGTAGGTCCTCGAGATGAAGCAGTCTCCGCGAATGTCTGAAGAATTGAGTGGGAGTCTGAGGGTACCGGTTGAACAGATGCGAGTCATCCTGGAGTTGCTCGGAAGGTTCTTCACCCTGCCGATGCTGTCAATATAACAGTTGATGCCGAGATAGTTTGTTTTATCGCTGGGTAGAGTTAGAGGAATGATCTGAGTTGAGTGTGTGTGTAAAGGCGCAGTTATGCCCAAAATACCTGGTAGTTTGAGCCAGCGGTGTCGATTGTGTTACTCAGGAAGTCCGGTGTGAGCTTAAACGAGTTGGAAGAACCTTCTTCGGCCTTATTTTTGTTTTTGTTCTCCTCGTACTCTTTAACGAGGTATTTTTCGAAGTTTTGCCGCTCCTCGGGCAGCAAGTGGTGTCGCGTGAAGTGTCCTGTCAGCAAATCCCTAAAATCATTCTCTTTTCCCGAAAACTCAAGCGCTTTAACTGGAGTATTGATGTCCGAAGAAACATAGATGTATGTGAATTTTTTATGAACGACATCTCCTATGGTATCCATAATTATAAATAGTGATATGTGTTAGGGATCCAAGAATGTTAGGTACCATCATAAACGTGATTAAAATTAACCAACACTGGCACATTCAGCTCCAATCTAATTTAAGACGCATAAATGGGCAAAATCCGAGTTCCCTCGGATAAAGAAGTTGAGCACATAGTACACATAGATGAAGGAGATTAACTAGCTTAGTAGCGTTCTTCCGTCAAGCCATCCTTGAGGAAAACAAGTCTAGGAGAAACTTCTTCGCCCTTGTAGTATGCGTAGACCAAACCGGCCTCGTAATCCAAAGATTCTCCAACATAAAACTCGAAATCGTCGAAATGGGCGAGAACGTACTTAACAAACTCAGAAACACCTGTTTTGAAGGTATCGACACGATCAGGGTTTTTTTCTTGCAGTGTTGCAGCCAACCTCTGGATGTACTTCTTAATGTACGAGGTGTAATCCTTCTTGGTCAGCTGGAGTGATTGTAGACCAAATTTATCGACAATGTCGACAACCATCTCGACATTGGGGTCTGGCTGACCGCCGTCGCCCCCTTCCTCATCGCTAAATTAAAATTAGGCTATAAACACAAGGGAGACATACTTGTAGCCGATCCCATAGTCCTCCTCTCCCTTTGCAACCTTTGAAGTTTTAACCTCGAAAGCAACTAAACATATGTATGTCTTAAATACCGGTGAAATGTGTAAATTGTTGAAATAAGGCAAGATTGTGCGATATAAAAAAATGACAAACCTGATGCAAGTTCGGAATTCTCAAAAGGATCTAAATGATCGTAGGCATCTGAGCAGACCTCATCTTCAGAATATAAGTCTTTGTAGACCTTCATTTTAAATCTGTGTGTTTATGAATTGATAATGAAATTTTGTGTAAGAAGAACGAGAAAAGAGGTAAAACTCAAAAGCAAAGAAAGAATCTAAAGAGATTAATAAAAATAAGTTTGTTAAATAAAACAAAAATATTTTTACAATATTTAGATAGTAAACTGCTAAATATATTGTATTATAAAAAAACGACCATTCTATGGGGGATTGATATTTTTTAGGTGTAAAACTTGTACTGATTTATTATACACATTGTTTACATTTTTTATAGTCTTCATTATTATGCAATATAGTATGATTTCCGATTATCGCTATCTCAATTCTGATTCCGTTTGTCATAATATTTTATAGCTGTATCATATTTTACTAACTAAAGTGTATAATATCATTTTATGTAATATAGATTTTTACAAATTTCAACATAAGAAATTAATATGGAATATTATATTTAATTCTCGGAATAAGGTGACCCTTACCTAACATTCTTATTCTCAAATCTAGAATATTGTTGAATTTACATGTTTTTAGAGCACTTATATTGTATAATCAGACATATTTTGTAACATAGTGTATTGGAAGAAGTATTGAGTGATTTTATCGCATTGTAAAGCTGAATCGTTCTTATTTTTAATTTTCATTTTGAATTTGATTATCAAATTTGTGTAAATTTAGAGAATGGGAGAACGATCATTTGATGAAATGTTTGACCAAATAAACAAATCCGACCCAAATAAAGAGCCAGAACCTGCGTTTGTGCTCCCAGCAGAAAACATACTGGACCTGAATCTCATAAGTTCAGCCTCTGATCGGAATGAGGAGAATAAAGAAGATGCAGAAAAAGCCTCAGAAAGTCAGGTCTTCCTAACAGATGATCAGATTTTCAGTGCGCAGTTTAAGGAGATTAAATTGGACGCGAAACCGATGGACTTGTCAGAAAACACACCGAAGTCGACCTCCCTGGAATCGGACACATCGACGCCCGCGTCAAAGCAATCACAGTCATCAGAGACAGTTAACTACTCAAACTTTGAATCTGCGACGTTTAAGGAGCACATCACGAGAGATTCGCTGGATTCAGTGGCATACCTGAACCTGGAGCTGGACGGACCGAGAACACAAACCGGAAAAGTGCCGCCACCTTTAGAGAAGCCGAAAGAAGAGTCGGCAGAAGTTAAAAACGAGTTCGGGAAGTTCTACGACAATATGTACTATACGAGCCTGCACGGGCCGCCAGTGGTGGGAGCGTTTATACTGCGCAACAAGGACTCGAGAAACGAATTCATCCTCAAGCACCCGCAGAACCTGGACCCGAGGAGGCCAGGGAACGACGATGTGCTTAAGGCAACATACGTAAGTTAGAGTGCACATTATAATTTGTAGAGTTCAGAATCATACACAGCAGAAAGAGATCACACCTCAGAGTTGCAGTCGGCATTACACCTGCTGCCAGGTCTGGCGTTCGGGTCGCAGAAGAAGGATTCGTTGGTGGACTTTGTTCACTTTGTGTTGCCAACCGCGTCAGGAAACGTGCTCTACGGAACGAGCTACGTACTCCAGTTCACAGAAAAGGTTGAAACGTACGGAAGTCTGCTTAACATGATAAACGAAACACTCAGGAAGGACCCAGGGAAAAAGCAAGGCGCAACCTACTTTGACCCAAGAACGCCACCGCCCACGGCCGCACGGGGACCACTGAAGACGTTGAAGGAGACAGGAGCTAAGGCCCTGGACTTCTTGGACTCTGCAACAAATAAACTGACTACAGAAGTAAAGCCTGAGTCGAAGGAGAGGGCGTTAGGAAAGGACGTGGATCCGCCGGACCTTAGTTCGCCAAAGAAGAAAGGACCAGAGCCGACTACGAAGATTAGTACCACAAAGGAGCTAGACTTCTTGAATTTTGAACCAGTGCCCACGAAAACAGCACAAGGAGCCGCTACGAAGAAAAGCGAATTTAAACCATTCGATTTCTTTAACTTTGAGGCGACGCCAGGAAAGAGTGAAGAGACGACGCCGAAGGAGACCGCAACGAAGGCAGGCTCAGGATCGTGTGATGCAAGTCCACAGACCACAAAGACTAAGGTTTTCTCACTAATGGACGTTGAAGACAAGAATAAAAAGGGAGCAGACGAAGAAGAAAAAAATAAACAGGAAAATAAGTTATTTGGAATGTTTAGTGAATTAAATCTTAAGAAAAGTTGGTTTGGAGAAGAAGAGGAAGAAAATAAAAAGGAGAAGGATGAGAAGAATAAAGAAAAGGAAAATGAGAATGGTAAAGAAAAAGAAGACAAAAACAAGAATCACAATGAAAAAGAAAAGGAGAAGAAAGAAGAAGATAAGAGTGGACAGAAGTTTGAGACTCTGTTTGGCCTGGATAAAAAGGATTACGCGAAGGAGAGTAAAAGTTTAGTTAAGCCCGCAGAAGAAAAGAATAAGTCTGAAAAGGAAACTCTGTTGGACCTGGGATATAAGACGAGTAAGGAGTTGGGATTTGACTTAGCGAAGAGGCTAGGATGGGAACCCAAGTCAGAAGAAAAGGAAACAGGATCAGAATCAGCAAAAGGTGAAACAAAGGAACCGAAGGAACCGAAGGAACCACTCAAGGGTATAGTGAAGGAATCATCAAAGGAGTACGCGAAGGACGAGGAAAATAATCGGGAAAAGGACACTGTAAAGCATTCCTCAGGAGGTTCGCAGGATAAGCCAAAAATGTCAAGTCTGGAATCAATATTGGACTTTGGAAGTAAGATTACGAGAGGGGATAAAGGGTCGAATAGTGAAAAGGATGCATCGCCTGAAGATCCTGAAGACCAAAACAGGTTTAAAATGGGTGTAAAAACTAAAGAGGATGTTGACAGTAAACTGGAGCTAGGAAGAAGATTAAGTTTTGATGTGCCAGGTAAAACGGGAAGTGAAATCAGGTTGGGCCCAGGAACGAGAGTGGACAGGGGAGTTAACTTAGAAAAGGATAATAAGCTGGGTTCGGAAAGAAAGGCGACTGGAGCAAAGGGGCCGTTGGAACAGAAGGGAGTGTTGAGGGAGAAGAAAGCAGGCGAGGGTGTTGGAGTGAGGGGAGAAGGATCAGGGTCAGTCCCGCAAGTTAAAAAGCCGGAGCCAGAGCCGGAACTGTACACGAGGTACTACGTGGCAATATGCCTGGTGTACACAGTGCCCTTCTTCGGAGTTATCGGGTCGAGGCTGGAGTACGTGGCGCAGACGTACTTCGACAACAAAAACTTCAAAGAGTAAGTGGCAGTAAGCTCAATTATGTGTAGCGATTCACTGCTGCTGTCGTTCGTGGAGCACATCAACAAAAGCGATAAGCCGGAAGAGGTAAGCGCCCGTAGTTATAGACAGCGTTATCAGTGATGATAGCATGATTAGTAGTGGTATAGCTAATGTTGTTATTACTAATGGCGATATAACTAGCAACAATGGTATAGATAGCAACTATAATATAGCTATTGATTGCACTGTTATTAGCAAAAATAGTATAATTAGCAATCATAAAATAGCAACCAGAAAATTAAATGACAATTTTTAGTGGAGTTACGAATCACTCTTCTTTAACCTGGAATACCACTTTAAGCCCTTCTCACTGTGTTTATCATACAGTAAGTGTAGTGAAGTTTAAATGTTGTTAGGAGCACTGCTGTTCCTGCTTAAGTCACTGTTGGCGGAGCAGAGGATAGCAATATACTCGGAGTGCGCAGCGAGGACGAGTACGTGCATACTCTCGCTGCTGACGATGATACCGTGCGCAAACGCACTGAACTTTAACTCGAAGGCGTTCGGGTCGCTGTGGTACAGTTGGAAAAGGTACGGGTTCCCACTGGACCTGTTCAGAGAAGATAACCCAATCTACCCGTACTTCACAGAGGCAATGGTGCCTCTGCTGAGAAACACGTCAGGGTACCTGATAGGAATCACGGACCTGAGGATGCTGACGAAGTTCGCAGAGCCGCCGACGCTGATATTTGACCTGGAAGACGAGGCGATAAAGCTGAGAACGAGAGATCTGCTGGGATTCTACTCACCCTCATTCTACGAAATCAGCTTCTTCAACGACTTCGAAATCTTCGAGGACGTGGAAATCGAAGATGAGCCGCTGAAAATGGTGCTGGACACGAGCGAAAGCATATTCCACTTCGTAGGAGACTACCTGTCGAAGGCGCCCTCGGCAATAATACACCTGGGAGGAAAAGCAAGTAAGATATACCACATAGGAAGAAGCCTGGGCTCGAGAAGACACAAGGAGAGTTACCTGAGGCTGTTCGACGTGTACTTCCCAGGAGCACTCCCGAAGTTCCTGAGGTTCTCGAAGAAGCCGCCGAAGTCGAAGAAGGCGGATCAGTCGCAATCAAAGTCGCAGAGAGAAGGAGAACCTGAGGGAGAAGACGACATGGTGGGAAAGCAGGAAAGAGTGACCAAGTACCACAAGAAGAAGAAGGCGAACACGCTGGAGGAGCTGAAGGCGCAGTGGGACAAGGTGATGGAGTCGGACACGGAGGAAAAGCAGAACGACATAGGCATGGAGGAGGATCTCGCGGAAGGAGAGCTGGAGCAACCGGCGTTCACGTTCAAGGTGATGTTCGACAAGATGCGCAGAAGAAGCGTGAGCTACAGATACCTGGACTACATAGAGACGCTGAAGTCGGACGTGCAGAACGACAGGACGAAGGAGATCGAGTACTCGATCTTCACGAGAATACAGCCGCTGAGAGACTTTTTGCTCAAGTTCCTGAAGTCGGCAGCCTACGCAGGAGGAAAGAGAAGGCTGACCTACCACCTGGTGATGGACTTCACGTTCGACCTGGACTCGATGGTCGACTTCAACAACCCGGTCGACGGAGCGTACGTGGTGAGGGACGGAAAGTTCCTGCGAGGGCACATGGAGGAGCCCGACTCCGACGAGGAGGACCAGGAGGAAGAGGAGCTGAACAGGAAGAGCTACCTGATGGAGGGCGACGAGGAGGTGGTGACGAAGGTGCCGGCGATGCTGGCAACCTTCATCCTGGAGCTCCACAACAACTACTCGGTCGACTTCTTCGAGCTGTGGATACAGACGAAGAACTTCGCGGAGTTCTTCAACAACCACAGCCTCGAGGTGTTCAACGAGCCTGTCTTCAACCTGTCGAACAACCTGGCGAAGTACACGTACCCGAACGGGGACTTCTACGTGGGAGAGCTCTCGGACATGCTGAGGGACGGCAAGGGCTCGTACGTGTCCAAGGACGGCTCGAGGTACGACGGGACCTGGAAACGGGATAAGAGGCACGGCAAGGGCACCATGGTGACAAGCGAGATCAAATACACAGGTAACTGCCAGTCATTAGATATGTACGCAGATGCCCATCCATAGATACGGACACTAATTAGATAAGTACGCAGATGCCCATCCATAGATACGGACACTAATTAGATAAGTACGCAGATACATATGCATAAATATGGACGCAAGTAAACATACACACGCACGGACACACACACACGTGTATATATATATATATATGTATTAAAAACGGATTTTAGGAGAGTGGATCAACGATAGAAAACACGGGTTCGGAAGATTGGAAGCACAAGGATACAGCTACGTTGGAGACTTCAGACTCAACAGGTACCACGGAAACGGAACAATGGTCTTTAAAAACGGAGTGAAGATGAAGGGAGAGTTTAGAAACGGAAAATTCGAAGGAAAGGGAATAATGAGCATGCCCGACGGAACAATAAGAATGGGAACGTTTAAAAACGGAGTGATAACAGGAGTGTGCTCAGTGATAGACAAGGAAGGAAGGTTGTACGTGGGACAGCTGTACGGAGACCATTTCCACGGAAAAGGACTGCTGAAGTACAACAAGCAGACGACGTTTGAAGGATTCTGGGTAAAGGGAAAGAGAGAAAAGCAGGGCATGATAGTGAACAAGGTGGCAAACTCGACGATCAAGATCGAAGGAGTCTGGGAAAACGACAACATGCTCATGAACGAAGTGCTCATCACGTTCCCGAACGGATACAAGTATAACGGAGCACTGAGGTACTTCCCAACGCTGGACATAGACCTTAACCAGTTTAAGGATGACAGGGACTTCAGGAGCATGGACCCGAAGCCCTCGGACGTGGACGTGGTGGCGTTCCTGCAGGACTTCAAGAAGCTGAACAACAGACTGCTGCCGCACGGAAACGGAATCTGCAAGGACACGAACGGAGGAGTCTACAACGGAGGATTCCACTTCGGCTCGAGACACGGAACCACGTCCGAAGTGTTCCCCAACGGACTCATCTACAGCGGAGACTACTACCTGGGCAAGTTCCACGGACACGGAAAGCTGCACCTGCAGTCGAACGAGAGCATTCTGCTGGAGTACGACAAGGGGAAACTGCTGAACGAGGAGGACCTGAGGGGCAAGGAGGCGCTGAAGGACCTGCTCAGCCGCGAGTTCACGGTCTTCGAAAAGGACTTCACGAGGTATAAGCTAGACTTTTTAGTTGAGGTAATGAAGTCGACGAGCACATTACAAAGCAGCGCGAGGGGCGACCAGACGGTGAACGACCTGATCAGGTTGAACTAGATCCTCTTGGTGCCAATGCGGCCCAAAACGCAGGACTCGAGCCCGCCGGGGAGCGCGAGCTCCTCCTGGGAGATTTTAAAATCCTAAAGTATACGTTACGTGTTAGATAAGCAGCGGCCAAAAACGCATAAACCCGAGCGCTGAGCGCAGACCCACCTTGAGAATGTCGTCGACCCTCGTGTACTTGTGCAGGTTCGAGATGTCGTCCCTGACGCCCTCAACGAGGTCCAGAAGAGTCTCGGAGACCTGAGGAAGCTGAGAGAGGAAAACGAACCTTGTTTTGAGAAATTGTCACGATTAAAACGGAGGGCGACTTGTCAGCACGAGAGACGAGCACGTTGTCGATACACTTGCCGACCTAAAAAGGGTTAAAGCTGCAAACGTACGTTGGAGGAGCCGGACATCATGAAGGCAACCTCAGTAGTGAGGTTGCTCGAGACCGATTTCCCGTTTAACACGTTAATTAACGCGCGAGCAATCGAGTGTAAAACGTGGTCGATAGAAATCACCTAAAATGGGTTGAATTGGGAGGTAAATACCAGATTAGGCCTTATAACTAGGTACAGAACCCTGAAATCCAACATTGACTTCACAGATTTATCAAAAGTGGGCTGGCTTTCGTCATCGGAAGGCTTGTTGTAGTCGTTTACGTTGAGGGCGTATTCGACCACACTGCTAACATTCGAAAGCTTAGAATAGAGCGATGCGTAAACGTCGAGATTCCTGGCGACGGGGTTCTCGGAGTCGTCTGAAAACTTGAAAGAATGGACGTAGCTGCCAAAATTTGGATGCCTGGCAACCATTAAAATAAAAATACAATACAAAAGGAAAATGTGTAAGTGAAAAATAACCATAAAGTGTTGCCAAGCGTCCCCATTAACAAAAAAAGAAAACCACCAAGGAAGAATGGAACGTATGTATATTAATATGAAACTAGTTTAAAATGGTTTGTATTTATAAAACATGAAGGCAAAATTAAAATTACTCAAAATGCAGCCCAGATTGCCCCTATCTAAGTGGAGCATCCATCCTTCTACCCTGGCCGTGGAATGGGCCAGTGTATGCCGGAATTTAACATCGCAACAAGCAGTGAGAGTGCTGCATAAATTTACAACGTCACTAGTGGATCATCTGAAGAAGGGAAATACAATATCAGATGATTCCTGCCATATTTTTCTGGAAAGAAGGGTGGCGCACGAACTGTTGAAAGGAAGAAAATTGTCAAATTCGAACAATTTGTCGCTATATAAGTCTCTAGAGCTTATACACGGGAAGATTATGGACCTGGACGCCAGGTCGATGCTTGACCCGAAGCATGTGTCGCTGTCCCTCAACTCGTACGCTAAATTCTACGACAGCTTGAACTCGAGCAACAGACTCTACAAGTTTAACCTGATCACAACAAAGCATATAAACAACTACGTATCGCAGCTGCTGAGGATAGCAACGAAAAAGGTGGACTACATGAACGAGCAGGACCTGTCACTGGTGTTAAACTGTATATCGAAAATGAATATAAAGAACCACGAATTCCTCAGCACATCAAACGATTTGCTAAATAGATCACTGGAAGAGTACACGAGGTATAGAAAGATAGAAAGTTAATGAGTATTGTTTAGGCATCTAACTAGTTTATTGAAGGTCATGTATAGGTCAAACGGATAACTAGACCACTAGTATTTAGATTAGTCAACTGTTAAACAATGTGATGTAGGTTGGGATTGAGCCTTGAGGAAGAAAACGGCTCAGATAATTTGATAAAAAGTATGACTCCACAGGGATTGGCGCTGCTGTTAAACTGCTACTCGAAGAACGGCGTGGAGTTGAACAGAAATGTTTTAAATTTTTTCGTGGAAAACTATATACCGAAGATGAAGGACAGGTTCTCGATAAACCATCTGATAATGTCACTGCACGCATTTTTGAAGTACAACGTGCCGGTGCTGAACCTGTTGAGCAGTTTGAAGACAGCAGATAAAATGCTCAGCGGAGGCCAGGAGCACTACACAATGAAGTTGATATCGTTCGCACTGTACACGCTCTCGAAGTATAACTTTTACCCAAGTCTGTCAATAGATGGCATGATAGAGTACGTGAACGGAGCGAGTCTGAGCCAGGCGTCGGAAGTTGAGATGTGTAACGTGTACTACGCGCTGGGGAAGCTGAACGTGAGAGACCTGGAGACCCTGGATCACATGAACAGGAGTGTGGCGTCGAAGCTGAGGAGGTTCACGCCGCACGCAATCGTAGGAATATACCACTCGCTGTCGAGGCTGGACTACAAGCAGATGCTCGCACAACCACCACTAACAAAGTCAGTAGATGCACAATCAGTATCGACACAACCAGTATCAGAAGAAGGTGTATCGACACAACAACCATCCACACAAGGGACAGGGCAGGAGAATTTAAAGCGAAGGAATAAAAGAAAGTCAACAGTGGCTGTGGAGCCGCTAACACTGGAAGACAAGTTCACAGGAGGATTCGTTAAATTCTTCAGAGATAAGTCAAGGCTAACGTCAGCATTCAACTCGAATGTGAATCTCACGGTAAGTTTGGACGCGGCCTTGAAACTAACGCATTTTTAGCTCCTGCCAATACAGCTGATCAACTTCACATTCAGTTGCGCAATCAACTACAACATGGACCCGTGGATATACAACTTCATGCTGAACAAACTGATATGTATAATAGAAAAGACCCCAGGAGAGAAGGAAAAGTATGGAAGAAGTGGTAACATCTTGATGACCTACAGAGAAGAGTTGGCAACGGAAGACGACCATTACAAGTTTCTGTCAAAATACGTGGGAATACGAGGAATGTACCAAATTAATTGCATACTGCAGCACGTGCAATACTACGTAGAAGGAGGGCTGGAGGCGCTGGACTACGAAGTGCTCTCCTCACTTAACACGCTGCTGGACAGATTCAGGTTCGTCTCAGACGGCAACAACAAGTACGTCCTGGAAGACCAAATCGTGGAGTCGGAAGGAGACGAGGAGGAGCGCGCAGAAGAGAGAACACTGCCAGTGACGTCCAGGATTCACGGAAACGTCTACACAGTGCTGGAAAAGGTGCTGAGGAGGGGAGGCCAGGAGGAGAGCCCGCTAGAGCTCGACGAGTCGAAGCTGTTCATATACAAGGAGCACGAGGTTGTGCCGTACGTGGTCGACATAGTGATATTCAAATTTTAATGTTTGAAAAGGTGTACACAACTATCAGAGTTTCTACATCTGTATTGCACGTGGACTTCCACACACCGAAATGGGAAAAACAAAAAGCCCAAAATCATATGATACAGTGTTGTAATTTGATTTTAATTGATTGTAAAGCTAATTTGTATATGAAATGAGTCTATTGAACGTATTACTCCATAAACCCGGGCTAAAAAGGACTATTATGTCGAACATTGGAATAGGCAAACACCTACTTGGACAAACAGCTGTAGAGAGTAAAAATGTGTTAATTAGCCCAGAAAATAGTTATTTTTATAGAGTAAACAGTGATCAAGGATCAGTCCAAGGACCTTCTTCAAGGGTAAGTTAAAAACTGACACAATTGCAATTTAATGTACTTAGGAAATAATCACACCAATAATTCCCAAGATAGTCAACCTTCCAGAATTTATAAACAATGTGGAGTACAATAACCCAGTAAATGACCATAAAATAATAACGAGAATCGGAAACACAAATGAAGAATACGTTGACCAGGTTACACACGAAAAGTACCTGTTTAACAAACTACGAAATGATACGAAACATCGAAAAAGAGCTTTCGTAAAGAGGGGGTATTTTAGAAGAACGAGGTGCCTGGAAAGGAAACTAAATAGACTGTCGTAAGTGAATAAATATAAAAGAGTAATATCATACAATAGGTACGCCTATGCACTCCAGGGAATAGACTATGAAATGCTGGAAAGTTTAGAAATGGGAGAATTGCCAGATTTAAAGGATTTTAAGAAGTAATTGTAAGATTAAAAGAAGTACAGCATATGGGAGATTTATTTAAACAATAATGGATTATATAAAGTTATTAAAACACTAAAAGTATTTAAGCAGTGATAATATGAAAGGAGAATAATAATTTTTAATTTTAGTGATAAGTTTATTTAGTATTCAAGTGATCAATTGTAAGGTTCACTCAGAAAATATGTACTATAAAACACATATAGGAATTTTGGAATTGTAGATTCCATTCACTAGCACATTCAAGTTGTATAAATAGAATATTTATTTTTGTTGTACCATATTTTAACCTTCATAAAATGTATATTTAATGTTATAAATGAGTAATACTGAAATCGAGTATTTTAAAGCCAAGAATAGGGAATCTTGGTCATTTTGGGAGTCGCTCAACAGCCCTAAGTACGTGGTGGCTCCCATGGTAGACCAAAGTGAACTTCCATTCAGGTACGAGAGAAGTCGTAAGCAAAATTAACGTAGGCTTCTATGCAGAAGATACTCCGCACACCTGGCATATACACCAATGCTGCACGCGAAGTAAGATCCTGGAGCTTAAACGGATTATTTAGAATCTTCTCGGAAAACGAAAACTATCGCAACGTACACTTTCACACATCAAGTGACGACAAGCCACTAATAGCCCAGTTCTGTGGTAAATTAGCGGGAATAGTTAATATTTACGAGCAGGCAATGACCCAAAGACGTTTGTTCTGGCGTCATCATTCATTAAAGACGATGTTTCGGCAATAGATATTAACTTGGGATGTCCGCAGGTTAGATAGAAAAGAGACCAAATGTAGTCAGGGGATAGCCAGAAAGGGGAAGTATGGCTCATTTCTGCTGGATTACCCGGATCTGATAAAGTAACAGGAGTGTCTAATAAAAATGTGTAGCGAGATAGTAAGAAGGCTGACGGAATCTGGAGTTAACGTGACCTGTAAAATTAGAAAGGTTGAGAAGGACTCACTACAGTCGACACTTAATTTGTGTTATTCATTGGAGGTTAGAGCGGTAGAAGATAAAATGTGTTAGGCGAGCGGCTGCAAAGCACTAACAGTGCACGGAAGACACAGAAGTGAGAAGAGCGTAAACATAAGAGAGTGCGACTGGGAGTCAATTAGGATAATAAAGTCAAGAGTCAACATACCAGGTATTAAGCGAATAGTTATTTAGATACAAGCACGTGGTTGTCTTAATTTCAGGCGTGATTGATGGCATTTTAGTTATCGCAAACGGCGGGATTGAAAACTTTGAAGACGTCCAAAGGTGTTTGGACTATACGGGGTTTGTGAAGCAACAACATAGGTTGGCATTTAGGGCGGATGCAGTAATGTCATCGGAGGCAATACTGGAGAACCCGTACCTGTTCTCAGGAAGACAGTATAACAACATTGACGTCTTCGAGGAGTACCTGTCGATACTGAAAGAGTAAGAATGCTAGGACTAAAAAAATTAATAGGTCGCCAAGGCAAAAGCTGAGTTGCGTCAAGGGCCACGCGTTCAAGATGCTGTATCGATACGCGCGTCGTCACCACGACATAAGAGACGCAATATCGAACGCAACCAGCATAAAAAAGTTCGAAAGCATAGTAGAGGATCTCAGAAGAGCAGTGTCGAAGACGTCGTCGTACGAGGATACGTGGTACAGACGCTACAGAACAAGTTCAGCAGTGAAGCAGAGCTCAGTGATTGCCTCTGAGCACAGAGCGGACGGAGATTACATAGAAAACTTTTTCGGCAGCTTTATGATAGACTATTGACCGCAGGTCGGAGACCCCAACATCAGCACACAAAATTAATATTTTCAAGCTTTATTATTTACACACTCGGCCTAAAAGTTAATAAATAAGTGTTTTTGACTGATTGATGACGTGCAGGTGTGTGAAACTGGTGGCAGTAAACGTACTCGTATACTTTATATGCTCGTCAAAGTTCATTTCAGTATGTGTAGCAACCAGAGGTACGAAAATATCACAGCAACAAATGTTAATTAAATTAATTTAGAAACGTCAAAAATTAAGAATATTTTAACCGGAAACATAACAGGGGACCCGGTTCCATCAGCGTACCCAGTGTTGAAGATAAACCAATCGGCAAATAACGATTCCTCGTTCTACAACCACTACAGTGAGGAGCTGAAAGAGATAGAAGCAGAAGCGATGGAGTTAATGAGTAAGCAGAGGAAGATATTCGAAGGACTGACAAGGAAGCTAAAAGATCAAAACAAACTGTTCGATGAGTTATCCATGGCAGCACAAACACAATGACATAAACATGAGAACAGTATCGCAAATGTGTAAATTGAATAATAATTTATTTTTTAAAAATATATGGAATGGTTGTGTACACGGCCATCTGGTGTACTATCACAATACAATTGTTGTAAAGCAGTAATTGGTTTTATTTTATGTGATAAACATGAACATAATATGATTTTATTATAAATTCGGTAAAATAGTATGGAAGGTTTAGTAAACGAGATAAACTCACTCAGAGAGAGTTTGTTGTCATTTAGTACATAACAAATGGTCAAACTAAACTAATATTTGATTTAGAACACAGAGAACAGACAGTAGTGCACTCGAAGCTCCTGACACAGCAAAATGAATCAATGGCGGCCCTAAACGTGAGTGCAAACGTGTAAACATCGACACATTTAGGAAGTAAAACTGGTGGACGACGACGCTAAGATTTTCAAGACCACGGGGCCTGTGCTCAGTGCTCAGACGAAACAGGAGGCCCTGAGTACCATCACTAAGCGCCTGGAGTACATCAAGGGAGAAATGTAAGTTTCAACGTCGAATAAAACGAGCTTAGCGACACTGTGGACAAGTCAATGTCGGACTTGCAGGCTAAGATAGAGGAGAAGTACAAAAAGGTAAAGAAACAAATGAGCGGATAAATAAATAAAAATAAGTAATATAAATAAAAGTTTAACTTCGCGTAGCTTGAGGCGATGCGGGAGAGGGCGAGGGCAGCGGTCCCAACGACAACGTAACTAAGCACGTAGCACAATTAATATACATTATCTTGAAAGATATACGCGCATGCCTACGATCTTGCCAGTGGCCTTGACCACGTCCTTGAGCAGAAGAGGGAACTCGAAGCTGGACCCTTGACTAATCTTGCTGGTGTGATGTTGGTCTTTTGACCCATCAGAGGCGTCCAAAGCGAAATCGACGTAGTCGTTTCCCATTCCAACGTAGAAAATATACTTGGTTGAGTTCAAAGTGAGAGCCTGAGTGAATTTGGTGGCCTCGTGTTTAGTGAAGTAGGCCTCTACAGACCCCCCGCCATTCTCGGGCACCTTGATGGTGAAGAAGTCACCGACGGTGACGGTGCACGCACCGTATACATCCAAGTTTATAAACAGCTTCTTGTTCTCCATCAGGTACACCACCTGGGCCTGCTCAGTGTCCACGACCGAGGTGGGACTTCCGAGTGCTTCACCCATCTCCAAAAGCGCAGTTGAGGGCGCCCTGACGCTAACGAGACTCGGGTCGTGGGTGTACTTCTTGCACACGAACTTGACTGTGAGTTCCTGGTTCTCAAGCCCAGCCGGAACTGTGTTTTGTCCCGCTGTTTCGCCTCCCAACGGGTTTAGATTCCACTCACAGACCTTCTTACGATAACAAATTTTGTGCATAACCTTGGTCAGGTCCTTGAACTTAACAGAATTAGCATCTGGGTCATTACTACTAGCGGTAGGGTTAGTTGTGCCCGTGGGACCAGCTATTCCAGATAACACGTGTATGGTCCCCTCATCAGTTTTGCACTCTATGCTTAACTTATCCTTCAATGCGACAGTTTTAACCTTAACTCCGTTCGATCCGTCAGTTAACTCCTTTACATGTCTAGTTCCAAATCGTGCCACCAGGACCAGGGGCTTGTCCTGCCTCAAGATTCCACCAAAGTGGACCTCTTCGAAAGAGGACTCCACAGCCCCCGCAGCAGAACGTTTGGGGGTGAAGGCACAGTAGTTGCGATCATCGCATAAAAACTTAAGCAAATCGACACGATCCTTTTTGACAAGCTCGTCGGTAAGGCTATCGGGTGTTGACCAAAGCGCCGATTCGACCTTAAGAACTTGAAATATGTTGGCCTTCACAGTAACCTGGGAGTCCTGCTCGGCGTACAAAACGTAGTTATCGACGGTCTTGCTCTCGCCGATTAACACCTTCACGTGATCACAGAAGGAGAACCTCATGGGCTCTGAAAATCATTTAAACAAGGCTTAAACTTACTTCTGCAGTAGTACACCAGCACTGCGGTTCCGAATTCCAGCGGGTTGTCTCCAGTTTCACATTTTTTAAGGTGATCGCTGGTTACTTGGCATTTCTGCTTTAGGTTACAATCGAACAGGTGAGGGCCGAAGTTGTACTGCGTGAGGGACCTATTGGGTCCGCGTTCGGCGTACCCATCCACCCTTGTGATCGAGAGGTGGATGACCTCGTCCTCGTTACAGCCGAAATCGACGTTGCTGTCCTTGCTGGTTATGGTATCGGTTACTTTCCTTCCCCTCACATTCAGGTCGCGGTTGATGCAAGAGGCGGAGACTGTGAGCGAGTAATGCTCAGTACTGTGGGTGTTAGGTAATTTATGATAGACAATGGGATCGCCCAAAAACGTGGCTGGGTCGTTATCAACCCTCGTTTTGGATGGTTTGAGAAAGCAGCTGGATAAACCATCGCATAGAAGCTGTAATGCTTCGGTTCTGTTGAAAAAAAGATAGGTGCTAGTTATCCTTTGGCCGTTTATATACCTTTCCAGCTCGTCCTTATTGGTACACGTAGCGTTCGACCACTGCGCGGCGTGTACAATCAATACGTGCTTTGGCTTACACTGCAATATAGCCTTTTTGTGATGGTCAACGCAGACAACTGAGGAACTTATTGAGGGAATTTAGTAAACATACCTGTTCTGGCTAAACCGATTTCGTAAATCGTTACATCTTCGGTCCTCTGTGTACCCTCTACCGTCCTTTGAACTTGGACAGTATTTACATTTGCGACTGTCTGTGGATCAGAAGATGTCGACAAACAAATTTTTATTCCATTCCAAAAGAGCAAAAATATAATGTAATATAACAACACAAATGAATTTGCTCTATTCATTTTATATAAAAAGCTAAAACCTCAGACAGTAGAAATGTGTAACCATCCTCCGTGAAAAATACGTTTAACACATCCGTTTAAGACAAACACTAATTGAGTTTTAATACACTAAAATAAAATGTTAAAAGTTAAATTGTAGTTTAAAATAAAAGTTTTAATTGTGTGAATCCAAATTAATCAGTGAGTTAGATGGCATGTGAAGATCTGTTCCCTATGTTATATAAAACAAAAATAAATTGCATAATAATTTAAGGCGCGGCTTATTATATATAGTTAACAGGCAGAATACATACACATCTATGTTATGATTGGTGTTATTCCGTCCAAGTGTTGGTACTGGGGTATGTGAATAGATGTATGCACACGCTAGTAGTATAATCCACGAATCGGCCTATAAACTGTTATTGTAATTTTTTAAACCTATGTGTCGTGATATAACATGTTCCGGACCTGAAGTATGGAGGTTTCAGCCCCGGTAACAACAAAACATCGAAGTGTATATGAAGTAGTAAAATAAATATACAATAGGTTATGAGATGCTGAGATACTACATTAAAATTCGATTTGATGTCAAAACAATAAGACGCTGTTAATGAAACCGCAGCCTGCTGACAGACCTCCTCCAGTTGCAAACTCTGGTTTAGTTCTGGCGAGGTACCCGTTTGCTTCGTTGACCTTACACTCGTTGCCGTCGTATAGAGCATAGTGGTATATTCCCAGTTCTGTCAACGAATGGTAGCCAAACACTTCAAATGACCCATTTTTTAAATGTTTGACGAACAGTCCTGGTTGCGAAGGAACTGATATTTTTTTCATTAAAACATACTGAGATAGTTCTTCCTTGTTATTTGAGCATTCTTTTAATCGAGATGCCAACTTTTCGTTGAATAAAAGCCCCTTTCCTATTTCCCGATTAGCTTTTAAAACATATTTGTGTGGGTTTTTGATTGCATCGTTGACTACTTCCACACTGCTTTCCAACGATGGGTCCACTTGCAGTATCCATGTTCCTTTGACCAGGTCAGATAAACCTTTGTTTCTCTTCACACCCTAAAAGCAATGATTTTTATTTTTTCTAACCTTGACTCTTTTGTTGTATGAGGATAGTAGCTCATCTATATGCTTTGGGTTGCTAAAATACATTTGAGCCCTTTTAGAATTGACCAATTGTAGGAGAGAATTTGGGATTTTAACCGCATCAGAAAATTCTATCAGCTTTCTCAAATTCACAGCATCGTCACTGACCATTTCACTGGAGTCGTAATAGTCTCTGGAATAAACTGTGCTCACTTCAAATAGGTTTGATTTGTTTACGGACGTAAAATTTGGATTTGCCATTAAATTTAACACTAGTCTTCCTGGCTTTAGTTTAGAGCCGTAGCAGCTGTAATCTGTAAATCTAACAGTGCCATCTGGGTTATACTCCCAGTCGCTGGCAAGAAACAGCATCTTGCGTTTCATCCAATCTATTAACAAGTCAAGCTGTACAGTTTTGACGAAAATTCGGTACTTGTCAAAAACGTCACTGGAAATGAAATAAGTGTCAATGTAGTTAATAAAGTTTATGTCAGGAATCAGGAACACACACACTCTTTTTTGACCGAAGATTGGGGTGTATTTGTTCAGGTACGCCTTGTGTGACTCTGATATTGGTAGTGTGAATGACCTGTCTGGGTCGTTGTTCATGTGCAACGTTTTCTTCTCTGACACAAGCTTATCAGTCTTCTCCTTATCAGACTCGTGTAAATCAATGATAGAAGTCGTTAAGACCTTATTGTGGACTTTATGCACCGTCTTAGAGTAGTGAGATAGTGAACAGCCACCCAAATTAATTTCCACAAGTTTGAAATCTGGTTTTTCGTCGCCTAAATTGAATTAATTAAATGCCGTGCATTACCTGAGGTAGCTGTGCGTCCAAAGTGACATAGACAGTGGTCGTATTGACAGTATCTACAGAATTCTCGTTCATACGACTCCCTATCCAGGTTTTCAACATGTATAAAATAGTCCGATCTAGATATGTGTGTCCTCAGATCCTCAGTTATATTCCTACCACCTGGGCCGTACACCTCGTTAGATATACTCAACAAGTCCCTTACAAATTTGTCGTACTTCAAAATAGGTTTAAACAACTCGTTCAACAGTTGTAGATTCACTGACATCTCGTCAACAACTTCAGTTAAAATGGTAGAACTGATGCAGCACTTCTCGTAGTACTTTAGAGGAAAGGGAGAAGGTAGTAACACAAAATTCACCATTTTGAGTATTCCATCGTATGCTTCGAACTTAAAATTCTGCTTAGCGTCATTCGGGAGGTCGTTGATTATTTCAAACGTTTGGTATATGCCATTGTTAATTATAGAATATCTTACAGAGTCAACTGCTATATCACGGTTAGTCTCGTTATAATTGAGAGAATAATCTTTTGATATAACCAATTTATTTTGATCAGTTTTGCTCGAATCCTTGGTAAATCCCAGAAGAAGATTCGACAGTTCCGATGCCAAATATGACATGTGTGTACTGCGCTTCAAAAAAATACAATAGACAAATTTGGCCTTTTTTTAGGCCTTGTGGAGAAATCTTATACAGTACTAGTATCTGTTTAAGTGTGTATGATTATCGTTTTCATCTGATTTTTAGATTTGATCAGGTACCATATCAAGCACCCGATACGTGTGTCATAATCATACAGGTATACACATAAGATACCTTTCTTTTGATTATGTTTTGACATTTTTTCATTGGATTTGATCTATTGCTTTGTCAATAGATTTCGCAAAATGTTTATTAGAATCTATTATACTGCCTCCATCGTGCTTTTTTTTAATCGCGAACTATAGAGTTCTCGTTATGTACAGATCTAATCTATCACATAACCTTTTTGGCGCCTAGGCGCCTACTATAAAATATTCAATATTTCTAGATATTTTATTTATCTTTCTATTTGATTAATTTATTTAAATTTCCTGTTTTTATTTTTATTTTACTCAGTTCCTTATTTATAATATCCTTATGGCCACTTTTATGTCGATTTATTATTTATCTAATAAATTACCACATAATTGTTCCATTAGAGAACCTTGTGTAAAATGTGCATCTTGACTGGATTCCATTGTAGACAAAATGTATAAAAAAGGTTATGAATCCTATTATGTTAATATGAAACATTAACAATAAATTATTATGTTATCAAATAAAACTAAAGTAAATTAAAATAGAGATATATAAATTATCTAGAAAGGTTGAATATTTTTATTGTAGGCGCCTAAACGCCAAAAAAAATTGGTTAATTAGCATTATATGAAGACGTCGCACGGCAATCTTTAGTAAAAGGCGAAAGATTGGTGCGTATTGCAACGACTACAGCGTTAATAACTTTTTTGTGACGTTTACGGAACCTACCGGTTTGTCGCACTCACATCGGGTACTTGGGCTGGTACCTGATAAGAATCAAAAAAATCGATAAAAAACCGAATATACTACACACTTAAGGTTAACGCCCTAATTAATGAAATATGTTCATAATTGATAATGTCTGAGCTGGTATAAAAAAAATTGACCTATTAACCAAATAATACTTGTTGGTTATTTTCAACAATGTATAGCCTCTTATCCGAGTTAACAGACCTTGTATTAACTTTTATTGAGTGTGATAGGAAGGGAAATGAAAATAAATTCAGGATTCCATCAAAATATAAACTCGTCTCAAAAGATAGTAAAGTGGAAGTCGCTCGAGATTCCGCACGTTCCTTATTATTCAAGGGAGGAATGGCTCAAGATTATAGCAAATTGAATGAAGTGACTGAAGAAACTGAGGATAGTTTCATGTTTGAGGCCTTTGACGGCTTTCTTAAAGTAGTAAATTTCGTGTTACTACCTTCTCCCTTTCCTCTAAAGTACTACGAGAAGTGCTGCATCAGTTCTACCATTTTAACTGAAGTTGTTGACGAGATGTCAGTGAATCTACAACTGTTGAACGAGTTGTTTGAACCTATTTTGAAGTACGACAAGTTTGTAAGGGACTTGTTGAGTATATCTAACGAGGTGTACGGCCCAGGTGGTAGGAATATAACTGAGGATCTGAGGACACACATATCTAGATCGGACTATTTTATACACGTTGAAAACCTGGATAGGGAGTCGTATGAACGAGAATTCTGTAGATACTGTCAATACGACCACTGTCTATGTCACTTTGGACGCACAGCTACCTCAGGTAATCTTATCAATTGATCATTCGAATATAGGCGACGAAAAACCAGATTTCAAACTTGTGGAAATCAATCTCGGAGCGGCATCGGTTTCTTATCATTCTGGTCAAACCTGCAAAGTCCACGATAAGGTCTTAACGACTTCTATCATTGATTTACACGAGTCTGATAAGGAGAAGACTGATAAGCTTGTGTCAGAGAAGAAAACGTTGCACATGAACAACGACCCAGACAGGTCATTCACACTACCAATATCAGAGTCACACAAGGCGTACCTGAACAAATACACCCCAATCTTCGGTCAAAAAAGAGTGTGTGTGTTCTTGATAACAAAAGATAACCTACACAATTACTACGATACATACTTTATTTCTAATGATCTTTATGAGAAGTATGACACTCATGTTAGGACCGTATGTGGCCATCAAATGATAGACTGGTTAAAAAGGAAGATGTTGTTTCTTGCCAGCGACTGGGAGTATAACCCAGATGGCACTGTTAGATTTACAGATTACAGCTGCTACGGCTCTAAACTAAAGCCAGGAAGACTAGTGTTAAATTTAGATCCACAATCCAACAATTTCGAATCTTTAAACACGTCAAAAGCTTGTTTTGAAATAAGCACACTTTATTATAGAGATTTCTTTGATGCCGAACAGATGGTTACAGATGATCGAGTTTATGTGAGAAAATTTCTTGAGTATTCCGACTGTGTCAAAATTCCCAGCGCGCCCATACAACTAGTTAATACTAAAAGGGCTCAAATGTATTTTAGCAACCCAAAGCATATAGATGAGCTACTATCCTCATACAACAAAAGAGTCAAGGTTAGAAAAAATAAAAATCATTGCTTTTAGGGTGTGAAGAGAAACAAAGGTTTATCTGACCTGGTCAAAGGAACATCGATGCTCCAAGTGGACCCATCGTTGGAAAGCAGTGTGGAAGTAGTCAACGATGCAATCAAAAACCCACACAAATATGTTTTAAAAGCTAACAGAGAGGCAGGATCAGGCTGTTTATTTGGCAAAGATATAACTTTGAAATTGAAGGAGTCCATGAATGATAAAGAAGAATTATCTCAGTATGTTTTAATGAAAAAAATATCAGTTCCTTCGCAACCGGGACTGTTCGTCAAACATTTAAAAAATGGGTCATTTGAAGTCTTTGGCTACCATTCGTTGACAGAACTGGGAATATACCACTATGCTCTATACGACGGCAACGAGTGTAAGGTCAACGAAGCAAACGGGTACCTCGCCAGAACTAAACCAGAGTTTGCAACTGGAGGAGGCGTTTCAGCCGGATTTAGCTATGTAAATAGTATTTTATTTTTTTAATGTAGTACAGTATCCAGTTAAATGTCCTTAATCTGCATATTTGATAATATACGATAAAGTCTTTCATGAGATATGATTCCTTATGGCATATAATTGGAAGTGGTAGATATACAATAAACGCTTAGACAATAAGATGAAAAAATATTGGAAAGTATTAAGCTTTAAAAAGAAATTGCAAATTAAATGATAATGTGTAGTTGTTTGGAATAAAAAATAATAAAATAAAAGCAATTGATAATAAATAATACTCACACATACAACGAAAATGAAATGATTTATATTCGTGAGTAAAAAACAAGAATAAAAAAATTAATAAAAAATTTTAGTAGTAAAACAAAAGGAAACGATAACAATTGGTATTCCTGAGTAAATTGTAAAAATTTTAAAATAATAACTATAATTTATGATATTAGGTCCCCATGGTAATAAAAAAGATGGAACAAGAATCAATTTATATTTTTAATCCTAGAATAAAGTTTTTAAATTGAGTAATATATATATATAGTTGAGTTTTTCTGAAATGTTGAAATTACCTATAAGGTTTAAGGCAGATTTATACATCTAAGCAAATACATAAAATTCGATGTCATACTTGCCATCGCAATACGTAAAACAGTTTTACATAGCCTTAAATTGCCATTTAATCATAAATCAACAAATAAAATATGTATTAAAGGGTCTAATTCTAAGCTTGAATAAATATGTAAATTAAACGGATGTACATTTGATAAATTTTGCTTAATTTACCATTTACAGAGTAAATTACATCCTTTGATGCCATAAATTAAATATAATGAAAAGAAGTATACAAAAATATATGATATTTTATCGATTTAAGAACTGTAAAATAGTGTATTGGAAAACGAGATTCGCCTTTAAGAGTGAAATCTAGTTTAAAAGAACAAACAAAAGAATTTTAAATGTAAAATGTCGTCTTCTGAAAAAGATAATTTAAAAATGACGCAAAGTAACACACAGGAAAGATCGGAGGAACAGCCGTCAGATTCGTCACACAAGGAGTGCCTGATTCAGGACTGTTACTTCCAAGATGACACACACTTCCCATGTTACATGTGTAGCAGCCAAGGAGGAGACGCAAAATCGACAACCTCAGACGACGGATGCGCAGGAGTGGAGTTCGCAATAAGGTCGTTCTGGAGAATAGCGAAAACGCAAAACGACATAGAGTCGCCAATGGAAGGAAATTCAAAAGGATTCCACTACAGACTGCTACTGCACCCGAGAGGAACAGCAGGAACGGATTCAGAGTCAAGTCACCTGTCAGTGTTCGTGGAAGCAGTGGTACAGGACTGGTACCCAGAGTACTGGGTGTTCCCGAACGTGCGCTTCGAGCTGACGGTGGTTAATTTCAAGGACCCGAAGCAGTCAGTGACGTCATGGGCACACTGGAGTTTCTCGAGCGACGCAACGTCGAGAGGATGGCAGAAGATGATCTCGCACGCAAGGCTGACGAAAACAGCAGGCTTCATGGACGAGGAAGGAACGGTGCTGATAAGAGGAAAGGCGGAGCCGCCCTACGGATGCCTGTGGTCTAAGGCGCCACTGTACCAGCCGCAGATGATGTGGGAGTACATACCGGACAGAGCACAGAGAGAACTGTGCACAGAAGTGTGCAGCAAAATGATACACCAAGCGAACGAAAGCCTGAATCGCACGAACCAGAGCGACGCCGAGGACGAAAACATCACCGACTGTATGCTGCTCAAGTGCCTGGACTCAGTAGTGCCAGCAATCAGTCCGACGCTGGACAGCGACATCCTGAGCCTGATGGTGCACGTCCTGTACCACCTGAGAGAGTTCAGAAGAAGCGTGCTGCTGTGGAACTACGAGTTCGACGGAGAAGTGACTGAGGAAACGAGCATCATCGTGGCGCTGCAGAAAGTGTTCGCATACATGTACCTGTACCCGTTAGCAGTGTCGTGCAGAACGTACAAAATATCCTCAGTGGACAACTCGAAGATATCGAAGTACTACCTGTACGAGCTTATCCCGAAACAGTCACAAAAAAATAGACCACAATACATATCAGAGAGTAGCAGTGGTAATAGAGATAATAGTAGCGAAGCAACTGAAGAAATGGCTTCAGAAGAATTTCAAGTAGTAAACGACAAGTACGACGCACCAACAGTAAACTGTTGTTCATTCGACGGAGGTAGATACGAGTGGGAAGTGAGGAAAACGAAAAGAGAAGAAAAAAATAAAGAAAAAGAAGACCAAGGGAAGCAGTCACCAGTCGAGGAGTACAGACTGATGCCAGGAACGCTGAGCAACAGCATAGGAGAAAGGCCAGACGTGTTCTCAAAGCTGCTGCCGCCATCGCCGAACCTGAAGCCAATACTGAAGGCAATGCACATGACGGACCTGCAGACGCTGGAGCCGCAAGATCTGCTAGTAAACCTGCACTCGGAAATGTTCACAATGATCCTGAGAGACCTGGCGTCAGCGAAGAAGCTGCTGAAGCAGAGAAGAATGAAAACCGCACAGGAAAACGGAGAAAACACAGAAGGAGCAGAAAGAAAGGAAGGAAACGAGGAAGAAACGCTGCCAGTGTACCTGCGAGACCAGACGCTGCTGGAGAGCACGTGCAAGTTCCTGTTCTCAGGCTCCCCGGAAAACGAAACGCTCTTCAGCCACCCGAGCGTGGACGACATCTCGACGATATACATCAGGTGTAAGCACTCAAACTCGCTGCAGAAGGCGCTGGAGGCGACGCCGAAGACGCTGGCAAGGTACCCGCAGGTGCTCTTCTTCTACCTGTACCCGACGAAAAACGCAAAGAAGGGAGAGTTGTTCGACGTGCCGCTGCGACTAGATTGCACGTCGATCAAGGTGTCGGGAGGATTCGATAACATGAGCGACGACAGCAGAAACACGAACAACTACGACGAGTACGGAAACGCGGAGTGCTCGGAGGACGACGAGGACGCATTCGGAGACTACGATAACGCCTGCGACAAGGAGCACAACTCAGTGAAGTGGTACTCGCTGTACGCACTGATAATTAAGGAGGGAGACATGAGGTACGACGCGTCGGGAAAAGGAACGAGCTTTAACACGCTGCTGCTGAGGCCGGAGGAGGACGGACCGTGGTACAGAATGTCGGAAGGAAAGGTGGAAAAACTGACGACGAAAATGGAGTTCACAGAGTGGAAGTGCCACAGAGACTTCTTCTGCGTCTCAGCAGTGTACATCGCAGAAGACTACATAGACATGCTGCAGGTGGGAGAAGTGGACCTGATAGGAAACCTGAAGGACTGGAACCCGAAGCTGTACTACGCGACGCTGGCGGAGCTGGGAGTGACGGAGCAAGACCTGCTGGCAGCAGTGGAGTACAGAATGAACATGCCGAAGAGCGGAGCGTCGGAAGAGGAGCAGGAAGAGTATGCGTCGCTGAAGAACCAAGAAGATATGAACAAGGAGCTCTACGAGGAGTACACGAAGCACCTGGTGACAAATAACCCGCAAATCGCAAGTAAGTACCCGCACCTGGTGGCAAAGTACCCGGAAATGATCAGCTTCTACAACGAGCTGGTTAACAAGTTCCCGGAACTAGTAGGAAGCGACCCGGAACTTATGGGAAAACACAATAAAATCATTAAGAAGCACGAGGACCTGCTCAACAAACACACGCAGATGGGAATTAACGCCTCGGACCTGTCGAAGAGGTACCCGGAGTTGGAGCTGGGAGACGTGGCGAGAGAAGGAAACGAAGAGGAGCGAGACAGAGAAGGAAGAAGAGCAGACTCGATCTACGACTACCTGCACCTGAGGAAAATAGGAAGAGGAAATCCGAAGCTCTCAGCATGCTGCGACGTGCACGGATACGACCTGGAGGTGCTGGCGAGCCTAGACGAGAAGGAGAGAAGGTACAAGTACGAAGTCTCGGCCTCGAAGAGAGAGATCATGAGGAGAGTTAACAGACTGAAGACAGTGGCGCCCTTAGTAAGCTGGCTGCTCAACGCGTCGAAGGAAAACTCGGCAATGCTGCACGCAGTGAACCCGACGGCAGAAGGAAGCCTGCTGGTGGACTTTCTGCAGAGAAGAGAGAGAATATTCGAGGAGGAGTTCAGGCAGATGATCTCGGAGCTGTTCTTCAGGGAACTGTGCGAAAACGTGGCGAACAACGGAGTGTACACGTGGGAAGGAGAAGGATGCTCGTGCGGATGCAGCTGCAAGATGTGCAAAAACAGACCGGCGCTATTCCTGACGGAAAACGGAAGGTTCCCAGGAGAAGAGGTGAGGACGCAGCTGCTGGAGCCAGCAACGATCCTGTTCAGAAACATACAAATACTGAGGTGTCACCTGGAGTACTTCTGCAGAGACTGCTGGAACCTGAGAGCGCAGCTGAGAGAAAAAGGACACATCAAAGAGCCGTTCTCGATTAAGGAAATGGAAGTAAAGCCAATCAAACACCTGCTCGAAGGAAGCGGAACGAGTCTGCCGTACCCGCAGCTGCTGCCGAACCCGAAGAGCCAAGGAGACGCGCGCTACGGAGTGGCGAGCCTGCACTACTCAATGAACGAGACGCACCACGCGCTGGAAGAGCTCCCGCCGAAGCAGCAGACGCCGGAGGAGCTGATCTCGCGGAGGTTCATCAAGTACGAAATGGAGTCGAGTCAGGCACTGCAGAACCTGCTAAACACGCCGAAGCTGGAGCTGGGACAGAAGAGCTCGGAGGTGACGGAGTTCCTGTCGACGTCGGAAAGGTCCTCGATCTTCCTGGTCGAGTGCATCTGGGACGCGTGCGTGCGCTACACAATGGACTGCAGAACGATGCTGCTGCTGAAGGCGTGCACGGACGAAAACACAGTTAAGTTTAACCTGCCAGCAGCAGTGAAGAGCCTGCAGGAGCAGATTCAGCAGACGAAGACGCTGTACCCAATCGAGGGAAGAAATAACGCGCTAGACCTGCCGGACCAAGAGGGCATGATACACTTCGAGGCGAAGTACGATCTTACAGTGGAGCAGGAGCTGGAGATCATGCGCATCTACAGCAAAAAGTACGACCTGCCGGCAGTCTCGGAAATGCGCAACTACCTGAGGAGAAAGAGAGTGCTGGTGTACCCGCTGATAAGGCCGCACGAGCTGCTGAGAGCATACATGCTCCACAAACACGGAGTTAACGTGCGAGAAGAGCTGGAAAAAATGGGACACAAAATCCTGTGGAACGAAAGGTCGTTTAACCAGAAGGTGCTGCTGTCAGACCTGAAGCAGTCGGAGCTGAGAATACTGGGACTGAAGGAACAGCTGCCGGACGGGTACGAGGAAATAGGAGCAAACCTGTGCAGAACGTACGAAAAACTGCTGACGAAAATGCTGGTGCACATGCAGGACGCAAACAAAAACGAGTACCAGAACTGTTTCGACTACGTGTACACAGTGGGAGACCTGGGAAAAATAGTGGAGTCGATTGAGATGGACTGCGACATGACACTAAACATGATCAAGGCGAAGCAGAAGGAGATGGAGGCAGCAGGAGAAGGCACAAATAAGACGCCGGAAGAAAGCGCAGTGGGCAACGAGACGAGAGCAATGTACAAAAACCTGTTCTCAACGGCAAAAATGAACTCGATGAAGACGGACAAAGGACTCAAGATGGACAAGGACATCAAGTGCGCAAACTCCTGCGGAAGCCTGGGAAAAAACATACACCTCTGCACGCACGAGAGCTGCGTGTGCATGGGCCACGAGTGCAAGTACAACTTCGGCTACAACGGATACATACTGCCATTCTGGGTCTCAAACGAAATGGCGGACCTGACGGTCTTCACAAACTCGCAGCTGCAGGCATACAACGAGTCGCTGATCGAGGACCTGTCGGAAATGTGCCTGAAGTCGGACGACAAGAAGAAGAAGAAGGTGAAGACGGGAAAGCAGAGCCTGGAGAAGGGAACCTGCATCATACCGCCGCTCGACGTGAAGCTGAAGAGCATCTCATTCGACCAGGAGCGGGCGCACCGGAGCGACCCGCAGGTCTTCCTGAGCCCGGACAGCGTCGCGCGCTTCTACTGCAAGAAGGAGAGCGCGCAGGCGGGCCACAAGTTCAAGCAGACGAACACAGGGCCGAACCCGCACAACCACACGCTTAACATGTCCATCTGCTACCTGCCGCTGCTGAACCTGACTGCGCGCCGCGCGAAGGACGCGCCGAGCTCGTCGAACGCATCGCCGAGGATCGGCACGCAGAGCGTCGCGGAGGGGGCGGAAGCAGCCGCCTCCGAGGGACAGGCACTCGCCAATAGAGCACCCAACAAATTAGAGGCAGGTAAAACCTTGGCGGGCGGGACCACGGCAACCGGTACAACCTTGGCAGGTACAACCTTGCCATCCGGTAAAACGGCAACCGGAACAACAACTACAGGAACAACAGCAACTACGGGACCCGGGACCGTGGCGGACGACGCCGACTTTAGGCCGACGATGTTGATCAACTGCAAGTTCGAGGGCACAGACGGGGAGTGTTACAAGGTGAAAAACTCGCTGGAAATAGGAATACTGACGACGCACGACCTGTTTGGACTGGAGGGGTTCTCGTGCGAGACGAAGGTAATGCCGACGAAAAAGCTGCACGTCAACCACAAGTACCACGGCGCCGCGACGAAGGTGGCGCACCTGTACTGGGCAATAAGGAAGCTGCTGAGCGCACAAATCTCAGAAGAGTTCATGACGCTGGGGGCAAGTAAGACGAAGAAGAAGACGAAGTGCCTGTGCGGAAACGAATGCCCGGACGAAAACGAGTGCACAGTGAAGCTGTCATGGAGGCCGTGCGCAGGAGACTGCTTCATGCTCTACGCATTGAAAAACGACGTGCACGCACTGCGCATGGGAAAGAAGTTCGTGTACATGCAGCCGAACATGGACCTGAGCTACTACGTGACCACGGAAAAAAGCAGAGCTCCAGACATAACGGTGCTTATATGCGGAGGACCCTCCTCGTTCTACATTAACGGGCCGAACACATGGTTCCCACTGCAGGACGACGCAGAGTACCCGCTGCTGATATTCAAGTGGATGTGCGTGGACAGCGTGGACCTGCTGTGCCTGGGAGCAGTAGTGTGCGACGCGAAGAAGCAGCTGCAGCAGTACATATTCGAGTGGCTGCTGCCGATCATCAGAGAGCTGGGGTACCTGTCAAGTCTGGAGGGAAAGGAGCCGGAGCAGGAGGGGCAGAGCAAGGAGACGTCGAAGGACGAGGACGTGGACAAGTACCAGGTGCTCGAGGAGTGCCACATAAGAAGCGTCCAGAACGTGCGAAGGTGGAGCTGCGCAATCAAGAAGATCAACAAGAAGTCAGGAGACGTGATAATCACGCAGCTTAAGAGAACAATAGACTCGCCAGCAACGATAAGGTTCAAGGAGTCGGTCTCCTTCATGAACTCAGTGAAGGAGCTGACGGAGCTGGAGGCACTGGAGCTGCTGCCGGACTCAAACAACTTCTACAGCGACACGTGGGCGAACCCGCAGCAGGACGAGCCGGACATGGGAAGTAAGCTCTCGAAGAAGAAGAAGAGGAAGTCGACGAAGTCGGCAATACCGTCGAACAAAAAGAGCACGTTCTCGAGAAGAGTGCAGCCAACGGAAGACGACGAAGAAGAGGAGCAGGAGCTGCAGAGCCAAGAGCAGCGCCAGAACGACGATAAAGCAGCAGAAGCAGTGGAACACGGAGGAAAAAAAGATGAAGAAGAGCCTATGGAGAAGGCCACGAAAACCACGAAGACGCTTAAGGTAAAGGAGGAGGAGTTGTACTCGATGAACGAAGAAGACAGCGCAGGCAAGGAGGACTCGGGCTCAGTGAGCGCAGAAGGAGGAGAAAAGGAAACTGAGGAGAAGCTGAAGGAAGTGGAAGGAGGGCTTCCGGCGAGAGAGGAGTACGAGGAGAGGGATCAGAAGATGTCGGC
Organism: Theileria orientalis strain Shintoku; assembly: GCF_000740895.1. Classification (NCBI taxonomy): domain Eukaryota; phylum Apicomplexa; class Aconoidasida; order Piroplasmida; family Theileriidae; genus Theileria; species Theileria orientalis. The sequence goes on along the minus strand of NC_025260.1, from coordinate 531,781 downwards.
AATGAGCGACTTCGAGGGCAAGTTCGAGGCGTTCGAAAACTTCGAAAGGCAGTTCGAAAACGAGTACGAAGGGGACTTTATGGAGGAGGATAGTCTGGGGCGCCTGAACCTGACGGAAAAGCAGAGTCTGCTGGACCCTGCGCCCGCATCGGCTTCTGATCGGTTGGAGGCGTCGGCGAAGAGCACGACGCAGGGCCCCGGTCAGAGTCAGGCCCAGGTGCATGTGCAGGGCGCGGCGGCAGCGGCAGGGCCGGCGGATAAGCAGGAGAGGAGCGAGCATGCGAAGCTGACGGGAGACATCACGACGCTGGTGAAGGAGGGAGAGTGCAGAATGGTCCTGGACCTGTGCCCGACGCTGGGCCTGGCGAGAGTGTGCGAGGAGGTCTACGAGCTCTTCGAGGCGGAGTTCAAGTCGGACTTCATACAGAGGAACAAGCTCGAGTACGCGCAGATGGCGACGCAGAGCGGCCTGCAGCTGGGAAAGAACCTGAAGAACCTGCTGAAAGTGGTGAAGATGATGTTCACGCGAATCAGCGGCCCGGAGCCGGTGCGCCAAATGGTGAAGAAGCTGTACGAAAACTACGCGCTCAAGGCGAGCTTCACGCTCTCGTACCTGCTCCCCTACTATAACCCGACGATACAGCTGATGGACGACGTGCTCGAATACGTCCTCGAGGACCTGAAGAAGTACTCGCACTTCCTCTTCAGCTACAACAACGAGTACATTAAGATGCTGCTGCAGCAGATGGTGCTGAGCATCTGCAAGAACGAAAAGATAAAGGCGAAGCTGGACGCCTCGGTGCTCTTCCTGATGAACACAGTGGTCACGCCGAGAATGTACGCGCACGCATACGCGCAGAGCTACCAGAAGGTGCAGCCGCTCTCGAACTACCAGAAGATACAGCCGCTCTCGCCCTTCCAGAAGATGCACCCGCTGGGGCCGTACCAGAAGCTGCAGGCGGGCTTCGCGAGTCCGAAGAAGAGCCTCGACTCGGAGGACTCGCCGAGGAACGAGGACCTGGACAGCAACGACCCTGACTCGGGCAACGAGCTCGGCGATGGCGACCAGATGTCGACGCCCTCGAAGGGAAGCAGGCACAGGCAGCACCGCGCGGGCGCCTACGACCTCGAAAACGGCTACCACACGGACGGCTACAAGCACGCGGAGGAGAGCTACGAGAAGAAGCTCGAGCTCGAAAAAATGATGGGGCAGCGGAGCGTGCGCGAGACGCTGCTCCACGACCTGGACGACGAGCTCGTGGGCAGGCCGCTGCTCCACTGGCTCGAGGCTGAGAACGAGCAGTTCGAGAAGCTCTTCTTGCAGCAGCTGAAGACCTGGTGGAGCGCCCGCCACTCCGTGATGGACAAGATCAGGGCGAGCATTCACCCGTCGAACGACAGGGACTCGATTCACATCAACTTAGTGAGCTCGGGCTCCGGCGCGCGCGACCACCGCGGCAGGGACGACCTCAGCCTCGACGTCTTCGACCTGCGTATTCTCCTCCAGTTCGCCGAGAGCTGCCCCGACGTGTCACTCTGCTTCAACCGCGACAGCATCACGCTCTACTTCCACGGCAAGATCGACCGCAGGCAGTTTGTGCGCAGCATCAAGGAGGCGCGCAGGTTTTTCGGCTCCAACAGCACCACGCGCTCCGTGCCGAACCTGCCGATTGAGCACACTGACACGCCGGTCGCGAGCGCGAGTCTGATGGACATGCAGCTGAACACGAGTCAGACTGCCCTGCTTCTCCTTTCGCTAAAGTACTCGAGCTTTTCGCAGCAGGTTGACTCTCAGTTCCTCGAGTCGATTTGCAAGTACAAGACCCACAAGCTGATCAACATTCCGCCTCCGCCGAGGAGCTCCGCGAGCATGCAGGAGTCAGTTTAGTCGGTTATAGTGCCCAAGGCGACGCCCACTAATGGCCCATCCCCTATATAGTGACACCCACTAAGACTAATGCCACGCATTTAAATTACAGCAACGCCCACTGGAAGCAATGCATATCACCCACTAAGATTGGTGGCACTATCTCACCTTAAGTAACACCCACTGAAATAACATCACCTAGAGTGACTCACTGGAAACTCTGTAAACACTGTTAACACAATACGGCACACAGCAACACACAGTGGCCATCAGAATTCAAAAGACTACGATGATCAGTTAGTAAACACTCACTGCTGGAGCTTCAAACTAACAATTCTCAACCCAGTCTATCAAACGTTAAACTACTACTTGAAAGCTACAATTATCAATATTATATTTTATGCCTTACACATCTACGTTATTTACCGCCTTTACGCCAGTACAATACATTATACCCGTTACAACATATACCTATGCTAGTACAACATGACCATGTTACTACAACATATACCTATGCTATTACAACATGACCATGTTACTACAACATATACCTATGCTAATACAAAGTATACATAAGCCATTATACAACTAATCTACCACAAAAATACATATGTTAAGCAGTGTCGAAACGTGTACATAAACGTTACTAAAAGATTATACGAGTGTTAAAATGAGTAAAACAGCCAATGCTATTTGAGAAGTAACAGGGACGGGTTCTCAATGAACTTCTTTATGGTATTCAAAAATGTAACGGCGTCCCTTCCGTCAATGAGTCTGTGATCGTAGGTCAGGGCAAGATTCATCATCGGTCGTATGACAACGGCGTCGTCGCGCACAACCGGCCTTTTTATTATCGCGTGCATACCTAAGTTATGATAATGGAATAAGCGTGACACAATAAGGTTAATGGAATAAGCGTGACACAATAAGGTTAATAGAATAAACATGATATAACAAAATGGGCACATTAAACATGATATAACAAGTGTAAATAAGTAGCTAAGTGCAGAACAAGCGCAGTCACTAGGGCCACGTGGACAGATAACTTATATGCTATAATTTGAATAGTCGGTACCTAAAATTGAAGACTGAGGGGGGTTAATTATGGGCGTGCTCATTAGGCTCCCGTAGACTCCGCCTGAATAACAGTGATACAAAACCGGGTACCGTTTGAAATCGTGAAGGTGCCTCCAGTCATGTCTTCCACAGTTATGCGGCCCTCCCGGGCCCTAAGGGCCATATCGGCGAGCGACTACGAGTGAATTAGATTAAAATAGGAGAGGTCATCGCAGGTGATGCGGATCAAAGCCTAGGCAATGATAAACTTACGAGTTCGAGATCTTCCCAGTTTTTGGACTCGCAGTTCCTGACGACCGGCACGAGCAGGCCAGTCGGGGTGGCGACGGCAACTGAAATGTCAACGTAGTTTTTAGTGACCATCTCATTTCCGTCAATGTCTAAACGAATAATGAGAGCGAGTTGAGAGCTGTCTAATAACCAGCAGTAGAGTGCACGGTGTCAGTATGGTATACTTACATGAATTCATAATGGGCATCTTCAGCAGAGCGAGGGTGGACGCGCGCATAAACGCCGACACGAAGCCGAGTTTACAGGAGACCTCGCCCGACTCGTTGAGCATCTTCCTCACTCTCGTGATCTCGCTCATGTCGCACTCGTTGAAGGTCGTCAGCATCACGTTCTCGGACTGAGCGTACTTGAGTCTCTCTGCAATCCTCATGCGCATCCTCGTCAGGGGAACCTGAGCTTATTTGGGGAAATGGCAACTTACTCTGGTTTCAGGCTCCATGTCCGAGGCAGGCACGACTTTTGGGGGTCCCATGCTCAAAGGGCCTGGGCCTTCAAGGGCACTCAGAGGCTTCGGATCGGCCTGAGGGGGCTGCTTCGGGGCAGCGGGCTTTGTGTCCTTCGCGGGCGCGGACTCTGCCTTCGGAGGCGGCTTACTCTCAAAGGGCTTAGGTGCAGGCTCCTCTGCCTTTGGCGCTTCCTTGGGCTCAGGCGCCTTCTCCGGCGGCTTGGCGGAGGTATCAAGCTCAACCAGCGGCTTTCCGACGAAGATGGTCTCCCCTGAGCAAAATATTTAAAGACAAACTTACCGGCTCCAGAGTACTGCTTCACCAACACTCCAGCCACTGGCGCGTTTACGTCAAGCGTAACCTTGTCAGTCTCAACAACGGCAATGACGTCGTCGACGTGGACGAAATCTCCGACTGACTTTGCCCATTTGGTCAGAGTACCCTCGCTGATGGAATCGCCCAAAGTGGGTACATTTATGACTTTAACATCTGAACGTGATTATTTCAATCTATGCGTTACCTTTAGAGAAATGACGGTTACCGACGAAAACTGGCTGATTGTTGTTGTTGTACTTCAGGTGGACAACTTTATCTCGGTACACACCGGAAGATTCAACAATGTTAAATCTAGAACATGATAAAATCGAATAGTATCTATAGGAGTTGGCGTTCCTGACTATGCTGTTTAAACTTTTGAAGGAAGAGCTCAAAAATCTACGATGTAATGACATAATATGATAAGCATATAAACTCGTATGCGGGTATCAAAATGGAGTGCCAGAAGCTTTGAAATCTATATAATATACTTAAATGGCATCTGGAAAAAATAATTTCAACTAAACTAATCAACGAGCTGGTGTAAACACCAAGGGATTGCTATGGGGAGTAAAGTTAAATTTATCGCCTAAAACTATTTTCTTTATCACTACAAACTGTTAAAATGTTAACGTCTGGATATTTCGTTCAAGAAACATTGGCGATTATGCCGATTTTTGTTAATTTATGGACGTAAACGTGTGCCAGAGTGAATGTGTACAAACATAGTTCATTAATCCCAGCAATTTAAATTTGATATATTTACAAATTCTTTCACGTTAGATTAAAACTTTGTGATATTAGGAGTATCCATAAATCATACATATTTCTCTGTTCAATTCAAATCCTACATCCCTTACTTCTAAAACAAATAATTTTGTCATTTATGTATTATTAACCTTTTTGCTAACATCGGACTTATTATACGTATCCCTATTTATAATATATTCACATTACACATTCCCCATGAATTTATGGAATTTCACAGGTTTAATATGACTCATCTAGTTAACAATAGTTTTTATTTCCTTGCTGTTGAATATAAAATAAGATGATGTACATTTTCTTCTTAATATATTTATCATTTAACTTTTTTCTGGTGGAATCTCATGGCCTCATTTGCAGGCACAAATATGACAAATCCGAATACAAGAACCATTTGTCTGAATTTTTGCAATCATTTAACGATATTTACTACAAAACAAAAGATAAACCGCAGCTTGATTCCCTGGTTAGACTTTTTTTAAAAAGTAACTTGGAGAATCCTGAAGATTCCAACCCCGTTAACTTCACAGAAGACTCACATAATGATATTTCGTTTTCGAAATCCGAGTTCGGAAGCGGGAAGCCTCACGATAGCACGATTGCGGAATGCACAATCTCCGAAGATGGTAGCCACGCCAGCGTCAGCCAAAAGTTTTATATGCCGCTTAAGGACGCTGAAACTTTCGCCAAAAACTTCGAAAGGAACCTCAACAGACTCAAGACTGGGGGTCGCCCCTTCAAGGTGTTGAACTTGAGCAGTGAATCTGAGTCTGATGACTACAGCAACCTCCAGAACCTGAAGATAAAGTGCACCCCGGTCTCAGGCACCGAGGTCAAGGAGAGCTGCAAGGCCTGCTTCTACTTCGAGGAAATAGTCCACAAAAGGCACTTCAGGTTCGGACACATAGTGGACTGTGCCGTTCTTGAGTGCATGAACGGGTACGACAAGAAGCTGGACAACACATCGAACGGGTACTACTTCAACGACTTCGGCAAATTCCATCCCATATGTATGACATAGAGACTTTGTAAAAATAATTTTTATCATATGATAATCATGAATAGTTTATATCAATAATTACACTTAATGAACATCAAGTTGAATCGCAAAAGATTACAGTTGGCCGCAGTCCTCTATGACCACCTTCTTAGTTGGAGAGCCGCTTGGAGTTCCAACCGCCTCGACCTTCTTAACCACGTCTTTGCCCTCGACGACCTAAATTTAAGTGTTTGAGCGCTTGGCATACCTCTCCGAAGACGACGTGCTTGCCGTCCAGCCAGCTCGTGACGACCGTTGTAATGAAAAACTGGGAGCCGTTGGTATTTGGTCCCGCATTTGCCATGGACAACAGGTAAGGCCTGTCGTGCTTCAGCTTAAAGTTCTCGTCCGCAAATTTCTCTCCGTACACACTCCTTCCGCCGGTGCCGTTGTGGCGGGTGAAGTCGCCGCCCTGGCACATGAACTGCGGAATGACGCGGTGGAATGTTGATCCCCTAAAAAAATGTCTAAACTGAAGAAACGTACTTATAGTGTAGCAGTTGAGAGGGCGTGCTCTTCTCGCCGGTACACAACAGACGGAAGTTCTCGGCAGTCTTGGGGACAACGTCGCTGAACAGCTGAAAAAATATTAAATTAAAAAACGAACCTCAAAAACTACACGACCGACTTTTTGTCCACCGACGGATAAATCAAAAAACACACGTGGTCTGGTTGTCATATTGTCTTCGGTTTCCGAAAATAATCTGATAAATCGATTTTTTTTAACAAAAAAAGAGTTATTTATAAAGGAAGGTTGGGTATTTAGTGGGTTATAAAACTTTAAACAGGAACAAATGCCAAACAACTGAAACAGTAAGATCAATAGTTTGGTGTAATGTCCAAGGTGCATCAGAAAATCAATAGCAAGGTTTAAATAGAATCCAATCAAAGGGTTGACGGAATCAAAAATAACAGTGAAGATTATTTGTAATCGTATAGCTTTTAGTTGATAATGGGGTGTAGATTCCATTGTATCAAATTTTAACGGACACACATCAACATAGCAATATACACTTGATACACATAAAATCATTGTAAAATTAACGGTTTTTGTAAAATTTTGTACTTGTCTTCTTAAAATTATTAACACATCATATTCACATTAAACTCTCACGATCAAGTATTCTGATTGAACTTAAAACACTATTTAAATATATGTTTGTGATACACTTATAAATTTAACATGATTTCAACCATTTATTCATTAATTTTTAACTGGAAATGATTTCAGAGCCTTTAAACACCATTAACGGCAGTTCAGCTTTAGATTGTGACTCTCTCGCCTCATTGCTGTCAGAGAGAATCGATTATTTGTCCCTATATGGGCCCCTGTGTGACGCTTTGGAGAAAAATCACTTCTCGGCCAAGGGCCTAGAAGGCGGTAGAGCCGAGTGCCAGCTCGAGGTGGAAGTTAGGCTGGGCACCGTGCAGAACGTGAGGTCTGAGCAGCGGTTCAGCCTGCCCCTGACGACAGATACACTGGTGTCCACGAGAGCACCAGTCAAGTTTGTCCCAGGGGTGACGGAAGAACAGTACAATTCCTTCAAGAACCTAATCTCAGAAGTGGCAGATCAGGAGAAAAACAAAGACGAGTGGACGAAGAAGCCCAATGTGAGCACAATTAATCGGTTCTTTGAGATACCAGGGTACGAAGAGCTAGTTAGGATTAGCGTGCAGACGGACAACGCAGGAAGTAAAACCAGCAAGGACGCAGGGTTCGAGTCGATACGCAAGGTCAACCTGCTGAAGTGGAACATCAGCTCGGGCTCAAACCAGGAAAGCGAAGAGTCGGAAGAGTACGCGCAGCAGGACCTGCTCGACTTCAGGATCGCAGTTAACCTGGAGTACAAGGTGCAGCTGGCCAGCCTGCCCACGACGAGCAACGCAAAGCACTGCAGAAAAAGGCTGCGCGACTCGTACATAAGTAAGCCGGGAAAGGTGCGCTTCGACCTCTCGAAGGTGGAGGAAGTAACGGAGACGAAGGGCCACACGTCATCGCAGAGCTCGACCTACGAAATCGAGATTGAGCTGATTGGAGAGGAGATAGTGAGCTGCCTGAGGAACAAAGCACTCGACTCGTCGGAGCGGCTGAATAGATTAAAGTACCACTGCGCAACGCTGGTGAAGTCGGCCAGGTACGTGAGGGACTTCCTGTGCAGCAGAGATAAAACGCTCAAGTACGGCTCGTACTTAAACGCGATTTCGGAAAAGGTGGGTCTCTACGACCTGAGGATAGCGTCCCAGGACGAGGAGGCAGTTAAGAGGTACAAGGCGCACCTGTCCCCGCAAATGCCACTGATAGGAGACTACATGTTCAGAACAGTGGCGCACTACGTGGAAAACAACCCGGACTCACATAAGGGCAGGAAGTCACTCTACAGCGAGCACCTGGGAAAAATTCCGGGCCCCTTTGCAGTAAAACTGGACGAACAGGGCAGGAAGGTAGTAACAGACAAGTGACAGTGGCGTAGTCGACGAAGTCTGCGAAAAATTCGGCGAGCCAGTGGCTGCGTTCAACTGTGTTCATAAATTTGTGAATTGTATGTACCCGCTAGCTAGAATACCCGGTGGGAGTCACGCAGTGCGTAAACATTAGTCTCTCACGCTAATTGTTGTACAGAGTCTTTATTTCGCCGGAAACGTCGTTTATCTTCCTCACGGTCTCAGAAACCTTGCGCTCGAGGAGGAAGTGCTGCCTCCTCTGCATGGTAGGGGAGCCGGGGCCGAGCTTGCAGCGAGTCATTTCAGACTCGAGACGGTCCTTCTCCAAGTGAAGCTCGGTGAGAGCCTTCTCAAGCTCGTCGATCTTAGCCTGCGTCTCAGGGTCGGGGCAGTCGAACATGGTCGGGGCGAAGAGGTCGCGCCTTTTGACTGAGTCAGCCGCTCCCTTGTCGGCAAGCGCCTCCTTCAGGAACGACAGGTCGACCTCGGCTGAGTCGGGAGCACCAGGGTCGGAGCTCGGGGGACTAAAACTGGCCGCAGAGTGGGAGTTGAGGTGCCTCGAGGCCCAAGCGAGGCTCTCCTTGAGGCTCCTGACCTCGGACCTGAGCGAGTGGGCCCTGCACTTGGCCTCGTAGAGGTTGTTCAGATGTTCCTTGACCAGGGCCTTCTCCTGGTCCCACTTCTTCTGCAGAGTCGCGTTCTCCTTGAAGAGGGCGTCGTTGTCGGAGTTGGCCTGCTTCAGCTGAGCCTTTAGGGTCTGGACCTGCCTGTTAAGGCCCTCGACCTCGGCGCGTTTGTCCAGGGCAACGAGGTCGACCTGGGCCTCCTTAAGCTTTTGGGTCAGAGAATCCACCCGCTCCTGGAGCGCGCTCACCTTGGAGGACTCTGAAACTTCGAAGTTGCGCAGCCGAGTTTGCAGGCCCACAGCCTCCTTGTTTAACTCGATCAACTCGCGCTCGAGCTTGGCGTTACGACTCTCCAGAGTTTCACGCTCGGCGACCAGGAACTTGTTTTTCAGAGCCAGAGAGTCCAGCTGGACCCTGAGGCTCTTGTTCTGCTGCATGAGCTCCTTTCGGGCCTGCTTGACTGACTCGAGTTCGCTCTCGGCGCTGCTGCACTTTCCGCTCTCGGCCTCGAGTCTCAAGTACGCGTCAGAAACGTCGTTTTGCAGGCGAGTCACGTGCTCAGATTTGTCGTGCAGCTCCTTCTGCAGGCTCGCGTTGTCTGACCTGAGAGTGTCGACGAGCCTCTCGTAGTTCAAGAGCTCCCCGTCCATGCTGTTTAGCTGGAACTCGCGATCCTCGAGCTCTCCCCGCAAGTTGTCGTACGCCTTCTGCAGACCCTCGAGCGCAGTGGAGACGCTGGACAGAGCGTTTTTGGTTTCGGACTCCTCCAGGGACCAGCGGTCCTTCTCCAGGCGCATGCGCTGGAGCTCCATGAGGTTGCTTCGATTCGACTCGTAGAGCTCGTTTCTGACCATGGCCAACTTTGAGGCCAGCTGCTTATTGTACTCGTCCTGGAGCCTCAGACTCTCCATGCGCATCTTGTTTTCGGAGTCTGCCACAAACTTGAAGAACACCTTCTTCTGTTTTTCGTTCCATCCCTCCAACTTCCCCTCTAACTTGGGGTCAGCTTGTACAAAATCGTGTTCGAGCTCCCCCTTGGCCTGCTCGAAGGATTCTTTGGGGCCTCTCCCCGATGGGCGATTAGGCAAAACGACGGCACTAGGGACTTCTTTGATCACTTCTACAAAATTACATTAAAAATACGGGTAAATGTGTACCATTTCCGGGTGACTTGGTGACGGGAAGGGTGTAAGGCAGCGCCCATTTTTTATCAGGAGAATTAAAACCGTCAATAATTTTTAACTTGGCTCCGCCAGTCAACGCACTTGTATCGAAATCCAGAGTCCCTAAGTACATGAATTGTATTGTTTTAGGCAATTTAGACCGTATTTATCCTGTGCACGTACCTTTGGCGTTGATTGCCTTAAATAGTTCATTCGTCTGTTTTATAGTGTTGTTCAGCCTATTGCTTATATTTTTAAGCACGTCTTCGGTCATGTTTTGTCTTACTTTGCAATTTATTCACACATTTAACCTTCCACAATATTACTTGTTGTTACTTAGCGTTCAAACGCTTACACATTTTTCAAATTCTCTTAAATATTATGCGATTATGGCTTTTAGTATTATTTTTCCTATGTTATTTCCAGATTACGCCCTGATTAGCTTCAAAGTGGCTGAATCCATGGCCATCCTCCCCATGGTCTAAAGGTGCACTTGAGTTTATTTCGGGACATCGTGGCAATAATTTTCACAGGTTCCGCCTGGCTACTGATGTATGGGTACGATTAAACGAGATTAAATTTGTTACACTAGGGCTAGACGAACGATCCATGCTTAACTCCCCAGAGGTACCAATACAGTAAGACGCCGAGCTAAAACGTCCAAATATTGCGAGGTGACTTACAGGTTGGCCGGTGAAACAGAACACACACCAGAAGAGCACGTTTCCGAGCGTCTTGTTCTTCTTAATCTGAAAAGGGTGTCGAGCGGGGCGTCCTACCATGTCCATCTCCGTGATGAGCAGCAGCGGTATTTGGGCGATCATCGCCCAGAACACGTAGCCAGTCCAGCCGAGGCCCAGGGGCACCGAGATCAGGTACTCGTGCAGCGCCGCGGATATCACGAACACTATGATGTTGACCAGCCCCCGAGGCAGGCCCAGGTTGTGCAGCGGCTTACTTATGTGCCTTATGAGGAACTGGTGAATCGGCAGGTTCCACTTCCTCCAGTACTCGCCGATGCACGACGCGTTCCACCAGTCCTGAAGTCGTTAATCGGTGCACGCAACTTACGCCGTAGAACCTCCTGTCTCCGAACCTCGTGATCTCCGCGAGCAGGTTGCACCAGAAGTGGAATATGACCACGAACATCAGGAGCCAGCAGTAAAGGATCGGCACTGACAGCAGCAGCATCTGAAAAGCCGTAGTTCGAGTTGACCTACCCTGTCTATTATGTGACACGCCACCGTTGAGAAGTTTGCCGACCTGAACTCGTCCATCGTGAACGTGTTTGTCACCGCGACCACTATGTACTGGTCCGCCAGGATCCTGAAAATTTATAATAGTCCCGGGACCCACTTTACGACTGTGAGGAAGAAGATAAACTGCAAAAACTGCTTTATGAACGTCACCCAGTTGATCCTGCTCGTCATGGGATAGTAGAACTGCGCGAATGTGTGAGGTTTTCGGCTTACCTGGAAGCACACCGTCGGCATTATGATGAACCTGTAGAACTCCTTCAGCCTTATGCAGTACGGGTACTTGGAGGCTATCTTCGCCTCCTTCCTTATCTTACAGACTTGCAGTAGATCGTCCCCGTCCCTGTTAATGTATTTATAGTTGTTAAATACTTGTCTGCGTAGGATACTGTCTAATCAGATATTGTTCACTAGAGTGTCTAAATAAGTCAGGACGTGTATCAGATACCACGTTATGCGTCTAAGTATATTCCCAATTTTAAGTACATTTGAATACACAAATATGAATAGATATGCTCCCGCCGAAACTTACCAAACTGACTTCCTAAAGTCGTAGCAGACGTGGTGAAATGAGAACATCTTTAGGGCCCAGAGCACCGATGTTATCAGCATGAGTGCTGAAAGCGCTAAAGCAACTTGTGATTTACTTCAAAGTACATGGTTCTGTTTTATGCGTTGTGACTGTGAGGTATGGGTACAGTAGAACTATCACGATGTTTAAGCCCTGCAGAACGACCATGGGCACCGTTAGAGGCTTTGTTGAGAGGGGCGCTATGTAACGTTCTATTGCCCAGGCGAATAAAATGGCAATATGGGTCTGAAAGGCCGTCACTAACACCTACTTTTACCTTCAAAGTGCACCTTAAAAGTGGCCAATCTTCATACATCTGCGTGAATCCCTTAGGAATTTCCATCAACAGCCCTGACATCTATTAGTCCAAATTGACCTACCGTATTTGCGGAAATTGTTTATGACCATTCTAAAATTCATCGCTACTAAAATTACAAATACTAAATTTACAAATCCAGACAGGTTTAACTGCTTCATTCCCGTCGATAGTAGACTTTGCCTGCATTCCGTGTGTAATATTTCGTGTAGAGGCCTATTAATTCATGTGTCATTCCAAACTTGCCTTCCAGAGTAATTTTTTGTGATTTCGTCCACTTTGGTCGTCACGACGGCGTCCTCGAACGGTCTGTTCGGGGCGCTGTTCGACCTCCTTTTTCTAATTTGGCCTCTTCTTTGGCTGGACGACTTGGCGGATGGCCCTGTGTAAGTATTCACGTCCAAGATAGTGCCTTCGAGCGTGGACTTGGTGCCGTTGGTAAATTTGGAGCCGTCAGGCTCCTTGCTTGAGCTTATGTGCGCCTCGGAGATGACGGCGGTACTGATGGATCTGAACATGGCGTTCCGACAGCTCAAAGGACCTGTTAGGGCAAAAACCTTTTACCAAGTACAATATATATCTGTTTTTAAGAACTTGAACCAGCTCCTGCTATACATAATTACAATAATGTTCATTGTACAAAACAACATATAAACTACAAAATTTTAAAACATTACAGATTATTTTAGATACACATACTTAAACCTTATTGTTTTCGTGAATTTTACAATATTTTGTTATATTTTTGATCAGTTTACATACATTTTTTCTTATGATGCATTCACATCATGGGTCAGTACACTTCTGGAATTAATATTTATGTTTCGCAAAACAAACTTAATTTTCGTATATCAAACAAAATTAATTTTACATTAATTATTTTACATACATTGTGCAAATGTGTTTTAAGTTTCCAGTACAATTGGACCGGCGAACTTCCAGAAGGAATCTTTAACAACGTCGCAGTGAAGAACTAGTATATTGTGTTTGAGTGCAGTGTTTTTCACTATTGTTTCCAGGTTTTCAATTTCTGAAGAATCGACTGTCAATGAAATTCTCCTGGAACTGTCTACCATATTTGCGTCTGGTACACATTCCACGTCATTGGCTTTCAAATCATTAAGATTAGATTCAATTTCAGGTGTACTGTTATTACATTTAATTAAAGTCGTCCCCTTCCTGTGAATATTTATATTACAAATAATGCAAACTTAAATATGTTAGGAAGGTTGTTGTAATTGAGTCCACGTGACGAAAAAATGTACTCATTCTTTTCCACTTTTGTGGTCCCCTAAAATATATCTATAATTTAATTAAACGCTACCTTTAACCAGTCATACGCCTCAGTGTTTGACTTTCCGTCCAAAACTAAGCACCAGAAGCAAGTGTTATATTGATTGTTGATGTGGCCTAATACGTTATTTTGTTACACATTTAACATACAGTCAACGTGCCGCCAAGAGAAGTAGTCTACTACGGTTTGATATGTAGGATACAAAACGATTCTTCCATCGAAGGATGGAACTGAGAGCAAAGGCTGGTCTGGGAAAAACAAGTTCCAAAAGTGACAATATGCAGAGGAAAATGTTGAAACAATTGACGATAGTATTTTTCTGATAAAGGGGTGTGATCCATAGAAACTAACTGTTTCCTTCTATTATACAATCTTGTGCTTCGTTTCAGCAGGAAGCTAAAGTGGATTAAACATATGAATTGGTTTAAATACCTATATTCATCAGAGTGACCATAAGCTAAAATTATGTCGTCGAACTTCGACATTAAATATACTGCGGCCGTGTTTATAAGAGCAAGAGCTTTCGGTTCATTCGGTTTCCTGAAGTTATGTTTATCACTGAAAACTCCAAAAGATCTCCCATCTACGCGTATAACTGTCCAGCATTCGTTTAGCAAGGTTGTATCTTCCTCAAAATCTCTGACATATGTATACTTGGAATTTGCCATCTATATAGCGGTCAACTCAACATTTAAAAATGAATATAGTACAGAGTTGTGTTAAAAACAATTATACATAAAAACATATGTAAAACATGATGTATTTTCAATCAAGTAATATAGGGTACACGAATAAAATAATCAATAGAAGGTCAGGCAAAATCGCCATATCATCCATAAAATACTGTATAGAATGTTTCATAATTACTTAAGAATACTGGTATATTTATTTTTGGTCTGAATTCATGCTTAAAAATACCAGTTGCTGTGACAAACACACCATTTTTAAAAACAACATATTTGTTTATATTTTTGAATTTTTTGAATGTATTTATATCTTATTAACATTTTACATTGAGTATTAATTACCTTCTAATGATTATTTCCGATTTGATTTTCTTTTTTTTGAATCGTAGTTTAGACAACATCATTATTGTTCTAATCAGTACAGAATAACCATGTCTCACAATTTAAGTCATGTCTTCATAAACAATGATTAATTTTAAACTATTGTATTTAAAATTAATAAAATGTGTAACTGTTTCGATTATTTTAAACAGCGGTAGTCTAGTGTCTTCAGACGATGTGGAAATTATAAAAAAAGGTACTAAACCCGTGTCAAACCTTTGTTTTACAGATTTATTGAAGATGGATTTTAAGCTGATGGACTTGGCAAAGATGTTCGACAAGTCGCTGTTCAACTCGTTTCAAATATCGAATTCTGTCTGCTTAGGTATACAGTTCATTTCAATGTCCTTTTTTAGGCGAAAACGTTATTATATCGCAACTTGGTGTTAAGGGTCTTGTCGGATACTGGAACTTTGACAAACTCTACCCCGTTGACGAGAGCGGAAACGGAAACCATTTTTACACACCAACGTACTCGGGGCCTCCATCCAATGGTATTTTGGTAGTATTTCATGATTTCATTAGGTCACGGATCGAGTCTTCTCTTTACGAACGGTATTTCTCCACAAAATACTTATATTTTCTCGTTTAGACAGTTCCTACAAGATTAGGTCCAGCAGCTCATTGGACCTGGACGCGTTCACCCTGAGCTTTAAAGTATACCTTTTGGGGGACTACTCCTCCAGTTTCAGGAATTTCATGTCTCGCAACGACTACAACTTGCAGTCGCCAAACATTTTACTTTACCCGTACAATAATAAGTTGTCAGTGCGCGTATTCACTACAACCGGCGACATCGAGGGTCTGTCGTCCAACTCGTCGCTTCCTCCGAGGCGCTGGACGCAGGTGACGGTGGTCTGCAGTGAAGAGTCCGTGAAGATATACATAAACGTGAGTGATATTGCAAAATAATACCATTTAGGGCATGCTTGACAATTCTATTGTAAG
Organism: Theileria orientalis strain Shintoku; assembly: GCF_000740895.1. NCBI lineage: Eukaryota > Apicomplexa > Aconoidasida > Piroplasmida > Theileriidae > Theileria > Theileria orientalis. Next base: position 516,298 of record NC_025260.1, on the reverse strand, counting down.
CCTGGGACACTCATAATTGTGATCAGAAACTTCGGGGAAAACTCCACAAGGGCTCCGGGGACCTAGTGATGGGCCGGGCGCTCAAGTACGAGGGGTTCAGGGTACGTGCTCATAGTTGCTAGGCGTAATAAATGCGATCAGGGCTACGTCGACGACCTGAGACTGTACAACTACGCTATGGGATCCCACGAGGTGGCGGCCTTCGTCTCAGACTCACTCACTGGGTTCGACAACTCCTTTCGAGTTCAGCTCGGCTGTACTTTCTGCGAGCACAGTGCGGCAATGTCGAACGGGTTCTGCCCCTCTGGATACAAACTGTGCTCTCTGGACCAACTTTACATCAGCGGAGCCCACATCGCAAGGGTGAACGGCTGGCTCCACTCGAGTAACCAAATCTGGTATAAGGACTTAAAAAACTTCGGAGATGAGAACAGGGCTGCCTTATGCTGTTCATAAGCTTAAACCGACCGACTTTCGACACCGGTATTGCAGATACTAATAATGCTACTGCCAGCGTTGATAACACATTAAATACCGTACCAGTAACGAATAATAAAAAGATGAACGAGTCACATTATATTTTAACAACCCTGTACAGCTGTGACTTATTGGTAAACATGAAGGAGGAGAGTTTATTTTTTGAGAACTCGGTTGAGTGTTCTAGCTCCTGCTTCTTATCGAGGTCACTAAGCTCGTCCAGCATGAGGCCTGCGCTTGTGCTCCTTAGTATCCTCACTCGCCACTTCCAATCTAACGTTTTCAGCTTGCTGAGCTAAATAATTGTAATATTATTCAGTAATAGTGTAATAATAGCGTATTGATGTCCATAATAAACTTACTCGGGACTTTATCGCATTCTGATCAAATATGTCCACCAGCTCCGGCAGGTAGAAAAACCTTACTTCGATCCTGTAGGAAACTTCCAGGAACGAGTTTCTGAACGAGGGGACCACTGTGCCGGGGATGAAACAGTGTATTGACCCCTTCAGCTTTCCCAGCGTTATTGACGACTCCTCGATCACAGTGGACGTTATGAGCTTAACGTGGTTTTCGTGCGACTCCAGCCTCTGGAGGGCCAACTGTATCTTCAGGCAGGGCCTTTTCGAATTTGCCAGGTCGTAGTGGACTGAGAACCAGGAGGCTGCCGGTATCTCCAGGACGTTTCTCTCGTCGCTAGGCCTCAGTCCTGAGATCGTGAAGGTGCACAGCCTCTTCCGGTCAATCGTGAACGTGATGATTTCTGAGCATTTTTATTAATCCATAACTAACCGTCTGCGGGAGCGAGTGAGTTGTCCTTCGGCTTAATCGTGTCCCTTTTAAGGTCCTCCAGCTTAATTTTATAGTACGAGCACATGCGCCGCTCCAGCTTCTTCAGGAAAACGCTGAGGAGCATGCTGATGCTCTCGGAGTCCAGGTCCTCCCTCGTGTGGAGCTCCTCGGGAAATAAGTTCCCAAACCAGTTTTTGTACTTGTTTATTTTATACAGGTCTGCTTCGTAGTCGAAGTTCGAAAAGGTGTCCACGATAGTGTTGAAAGAGCTCAAGAGTGCAAGGTCGTCCTTTACCTGCGGGTTGCTCGAGTCGTAAAACTCGTCCCACAGGTACCACACGAGGTCCAAGTCTCTCCGGACCAGGTAGTTCTGGGCCCTGTTGTCCTCAGAATACTCCTGAGATACCTCTATCACCCTGCACTTGAAGTTAAACGAAATTGACTCAGGCTCCTTGCTGTCCGAAATGTGCGTTTTAATCACGTTCACGCACTCCGATTCGCTCAGTTCGTGGAGCTTCGACAGGTCGAATCCTCCCTTTTTGGGCAAAATAGGGTAATACTTTACATTGAGAATTGGCAGTTCTAGGTCAAGTTGTGTTAATGTTGGCTGCCTACCTTGGTATATCGAGCCCAGAATGTTAAATTCCAGCTTCCTCGAAACAGTCTTTGTTTCTCTTGCGTTTAGCGAGTTGCGATATTGTACAAAGAGGTACACAAAGTAAGAGTATCTGCGTCCACGTTAAGGTGCTTAAAACTTACGATACATGCTTCCCTGCGAAGGAAGGTGGCAGGAACGGAGGCAGTAGGCTGGTGAAGCGATCTAAAAGTCATGTGTTTCTCGGGAACTTACATCTCAACTGCTCAAAATTGGCTCCAAACTCCCTCGAGGTACAAAAAACCACGGGATCTGATAAGAAAATCAGCGACAGGTCCTGGTTATGCTGAAGCTCCTCTCGTTCCGACTGTAGAAATCTAAGGTGGAGTGTGCTTTGGAATTTTGAGGTGCTTAGCAGCTTAGAATCATGTATAACAACTCCGTACAAATTAATAGATATGAAATCGATCGTGACTGAGTCGCTTTTCTTCTCCTTTTCCGACGCTATGGGCATCAGATTCACGTATGAGCAGAAGGGGCCTCCGCTTAGGTGAATCGGGTCCGGAACGACCAATTCAATTCTAAGGGTGTCGTCGATCTGATCATCGTTGCCTTCCATGAGTCAATCCCATATTTTTCATGTGAAGATTAAGGTAATTCGTCCATGTCGGGAGGGTCAATGTGTAAAATGTTCGTAAAAACGTAAAGTGTATTCTACTATAATTACGTTCTAAAGACTGGGAAATAGCGATTTGAACGTCTTGCTCCTCGCTTTGGCCCCCTCTAAGGGTCCGAAGTACTCCAAACTCGTGTTCAACACTGCCACCTTGCTAACCTGGTTCAGTATTTGCGGCTTGTGTGTTATTATGATCACGGTCTTGTCCTTAGTCGTTCTAAAACACTGTGTTTACTACCTAACTTACAACTTAATTGCCGTCGTCACCAGCTCCTCCGAGAATCCGTCCAGACTTGAAGTAGGCTCATCCAGAATCAGTACTGGTGTTTTTTTCAGTATTGCCCTGACTACATCATGTGACTCGCAAAAACTCACCTAAGCATATTCTCTGCTTCTGTCCTGTTGATAGCGCAACTCCCTTCGTTCCCACTTCCGACTGATACTTCATTGGCAGTGTGTCTATGAACTCGTGGATGTTGCAGTCCTTGGCTGCCTCTATCATCTCCTCGTCTGTGGCTTTCACGTTTCCGTACTTCATGTTTTCCTCGATTGTGGTAGAAAACAGGACTGGTTCCTGGGTCACAATTGAGAATACTGAGTCTCTCAGCCACTTGGAGCTCAGGCGGCTCACGTCTGTGGAATCGACCAGTATCTCTCCTTCTGTCGGCCTGTATATTGTGATAAACAGTTTGCACAGTGTCGTTTTTCCAGCTCCACTCGGTCCCACTACTGCGACCACTTCTCCTGGCTCTATTCTCATCGAGATATCCTTCAGGGCATAATCACTTCTACTCGGGTACTTGAACGATACGTTCTGAACTTCAAGGGAGCCCTTTACCTAAAAATTGGGTCGGTTATCAAAAAAGCCTAGGGAACGAACCTCGTCCAGAATTATCTTTTCATCACTTTTTTCTTCTAAGTCTGTGATTGAGTATATGCTGTTCATTGACATAGATGCCTTAACCAGTTTACCGTAAACCTAGAAAACTTAGTTACTCTTTCATCGATATTTGTAATTATAACACAGAAGGTGTATTTATACATCCGAGAGTAGCTACAGTTGTCTATTTTTTCATACCGTGGACAGTCCAACCAATCCCATTCCTACGAATCCTCCGTACAAAACAAACGATGCAAATTTTCCTGCAAACGTGCTTGTTTAGTTAACTTAAAACTTACCTATTGTCATGTCCCCTGACCTCATCATCCTCGTTCCGAAATATATCATCACCAGGCTCGAGAGGTTAACTGTTGACAGAATAGAACCCATGAGAAGCCCATCTAGGCTATTTGACTTGTATGCGACCTCGTCGCACTTGTTCAAGTCTTGAATGAACGACTCCACTTCGTGATCCTCCTAAGGTACATTGCGTATGTTTACGCAGTGAACTTACTTTCGAAAATGAGATAACGTTCTCGATTCCTGATATCACCTCTTCGGCTTTTGCTGAAAACATTTGATTTTGTGTAAACTAACCGATCACGGAGTCAAGCTTCTGAGTTTTAAGCGACTGGAACCTTTTGATGAACGAGGATACCAACTTCATGCACGCCCCGAACAGTGGAAGCGACAGCAGCATCGACATCGCCAGTGATGACGATATTGAGAACAGGTGGTAAGTTCCAACCACCACTGAATTGGAGCATCTTAGGAGATGCGCCAGCGTCTCAATGAGCACGCTCGGGCCATCTTGGCAGTCCTTCTGGAACTTCTGGACGAAGTAGTTCGCGGTGTTTGACTGGAAGAAGAGCAGATTTTGCGAAAGCAGCTTCTCGAACATCTGCCTTCTATACCTCTTCTGTATCAGATAGATGGCGCTGTGTGTGTGATAAATCCTGAACCACGATGCCAGGGATCCTCCGACATAGATTGGCAATGAATGCAAAAAGATCCTATTGAACGAGCAGCTTGAGCTCATTGTGCTAATGCCTTCGTAGAGACTTTTGAAGGAGTAAAAAGGAACCACAGAGTGGTAGTCCCCCTGCCTGTCAAGCTCGAGCTGTCCCGACTCCGAGGAATCAATCAGGAGTCCCAGGATCCTAGGGTAGGACATGTTCGTTATAGCATTCATAGCTATCCCAACGAGTGCCATCGAGAGGTGGTACTTCTCATCTGGCTGTAATTCTTTCAGAAATCTGAAAATTGTATGGGTCAACGAAACTTCATTAGGGGAGAATTTAGTTTGATCTTCAGAAACTGACATTGAATTTCCCATTTAGATACAATTAAACTATGATACATGAAATTATAGGCGAGTGTGCGGCATTAAATTTCATACCAAGATGTAAAGTTAGATCAAGTGATACCTTGAATAATAACTTGTGAAATTTACTTTTAATGTGAGTAAGGGTGTTTATTATACTGTACAGGTGTGTTAGTTTCAACAAAGTGGCTATTTACTTATGGTACAAGTGAATCGATGATCGAAAAACAATATAGTACAATATTCCAGAGGTTTAAAACGACCTTCTTTGATATACAATTACACATTAATGTTAATTGAGTGTGTTTGATGACGGTGTGTAGATTTAACTGCGTTACTAAAGATTGAATATAGTATTTGTGTCAAACATAAGTTCCCCATTTATAGAGAAAATAATAGTAAGAAAATCAGGAATAATACAAAGTTTTTCTTAATTTTTAGTCATATATATACTGAAAATTAAATTTGATTTTAATTGAAGCTGTTTTGAATATATGTAAACCCCAAATTGTATACTATTTGGTTTGTCAAAATAGTATACGTTCAAAAATCAAATTGAAAACATTGTATGTAATATTTAACACTTTAAACACTTGTTTTTGTTTATTTATATAGATTATACAAAATGTCGAGGGCTGTTTATTCTAAATTGTGGATGTCCACTTCTCAATTTCATTTGAGAAGGCAATACGGATGGACTCACGTATGGTAAGAGTTTTTTAACAAATAATTATATATATTAACATTTTAAAATGTGGTAATACTATATTTATTTTTTCAACTAAATGGTCATTGTAGTAAACGACTTACACCTTGGGTGTTCGTTGTTGGATTTTTTGGTGTGTGGACGTATTTTCCGACCCTCAGCAATGAAAATAAGAAGAGACTAACTCTGGGATTATGGAATCCTCCTACTGTTGGATATTTTAAATTCCTATCAAAGGAAGAGGAATAAATATTGTTTTTACACAAATAGCAAAAGTTAATTTAATTTCCTTTTGTAATTATTTATATTCTATATTGAATTTGTCCTTTAGTACCGTTATTTTCCATTTTTGATGTCGTTTCAGCCCCATGGATAAATATATAAATTATCTAACAAACCACATTACACATTAACATTATTATGGTTTAAATAAAATAAAAATATTGTTTGTATTTGTATGATTTGAATATTCATGAATGTGTGCGAAATTAATGTAGTTTTATAAAATATGACTAACAAAGTTGTATCATTTTTACTAATTTTTACAGTATTCTTAACAACATGGAACTATCACATTAATATAAATCTTGTCTTTGCCGAATCGACAAATTATGGGAATGTTTTACTTTTTGAAAATTTAATAAAACATGTGTACAAACTCGGGGATGAAATGTATGAAAAGTCACCTGAAAACAAAAAATTCTTGAGACAAATTCTAGATACGACATCGCAAACATTTGATTCGAATGGATATAAATGGATTATCGAACAAGGTATTGTAATGGAAGATCTATTGAATTTTAGTAACTAATCAGAAGTCTAACAAGAGGTTCACGCAGGCCTTGGATCACCCAAGGTTCGATAGACCTCACGTGAGTGATTATGTCACCAAAAAAGGCTTTAGTGTGACAGAGGAGACTGGGTTGACCCTATAAATGGATTTGGGTCGCTGATAACGTTCCCAGGAGGCCCTTACAGAGGCTCGGGTTTCGATTTAACTACATGGTATACGTTAACAGTTTCTTAAAGTATGTACAGGCTGGGAAACATGTTTAAATCGGTCGGAACACCAGCATCTGCAAACGGTTCAAACGAGTACTGATAATGTTTAATGTAGAGCCTGCGGGAGCGAACATGGCATTACAAATATTTAACCAAGTAAAGGGACTAATTCAAACAATAATAGCACTGATCGTGGATACAGTGCCACCAATGGTAATAGGAAAGTACGTTTCTTAAAGTTAAATGGTTTTTAGTCCACTGCCATGCCTTCCAATGTTGACTGGTTAGTTGTAAATCGTGTAAATTAAATCAGGGAGAAACTGCATCGGATCGGTGCTGTATCCCATAGCAGCCTCAGATTTCGTAGTTGCGGACGTAATAGATTCCACCATGAACGGAGTGATATCATCGTAACAAGCTTACGAGAATATAATGGTGTAGGTTCCCGGCGAAGTACGCAGCAAAGGTGGGAAGGACCGACGACGTGAGATATAAAATATGGTAAGTGGGCAGCGAGTGACACAATTATTTCAGTGCCACGGTGTATCTAGGAATGTACTGGTACGTTTAAGAGGATACATGAGGGTTTAGCGCAAGCATATTCCCGCTGTGCGCAACAGGGGCAGGTATGTGAAGTCGCACCAATCAAACATATTGTAGCGCAAGTAGCTCAAACGTTCCCAATATGGTTAGACTGAAGAATGATAGTCTTTTGCAGCTTTCCTCAGTGTTTGGCAGTTTTGGTGGCCTGTCCAGGGTTCTGGGTCGATGGTATTTTTACACACCGATAACTGACGTGTAGACATCGCGGGAGCCTGCGGGTCGAATGTTTCGGTACCACTCGTGAATAATATTCTGGTGCAGATGCCGCCGATGTGCTCGTTTTCGGCATTCGTGAACCATGGGAGGATACCGCCGCAGTACACGACGTACGAGGCCTCTAAACTATACCCGGAATCGTGCCCAAAATATGATGCTAACTTAGGTATGAATTACTAATAGTAATGGCCAATAGATTTGCCACTGGACCTGTATAATAAAAAGGATAATTTCCACTCCTCAATAGCAGAGGCCGCGAAGGAAAAGTTGGCGAAAATGCCACTATATGAAAAACTAATAAAGTCACTGGAGCTTCATTATGCGCCAAAGGCGAAGCCATGCGACTGTGAAAAGATGAAGGTTAAATGCAAACTGCACATACCGTACCCTGTACATGTAAGAGGAGTCATATTAAAAAGAATTTTTAGATAAAAGCATCAGAAAAGGTATCAGAAACGCATTACGAGAAGCCTGAATGGGTGAGCGAGGACGAGAGGAGATGTTGCGCCGAATGCAAACCGATTTGGGAGACTATGTACTCTGTAGGTTGAGATCAGAATCGGAAGGAGTTGACTCATCCTCGAAGGAGCCGAAAACATGAATAGAACCTAAGTTAATTGATTTCGCATTTATACATACCACTCAATTGGGTTTCACGCTCCTTTGTAAACTGTCTCCTTCTGGATATTTTGTTCGACACACTGAGTAGATTTGCCTAAACAATCAAGTAAAGTGACGGACTAACGCCAATTTTGGGTTTTAAATCATCAATTTGCTCTTCCATATTTAGCAGGTCACTCTAAAATTTTATTCATTGACGTTAATGCTTGCCTTCAAGTGCGATATATGGTCTCTGTTGAGAATAATTTTCCCTACTAGCCTTGCTTCTGAGTTGTCCTGTGGTATTAGTGACTTCTAAATCATCCGTTTATTAGGTAAGGAAAATACTTCCAGAGAATCCTTGAACGCAGTATTCACTCTGGGTATGCACTTGCACACGATGTTTGAGCCTTCTTTTGGGACCATTCCGACCTTAAATAAATTAATTTTATAAAACAAATACGTCTATTTGTGGCGTGATCTTTTTCCTTGGCTTTGGTTTATCAAGATCGTAGGTAAATATATTTTGCCCTGGGACTCCGTAGAGCCTCTGATGGACTTTTTCAGGTAAAACGGGCAGTTTCTTTTTAGGAATGGAACTTGACAATTCATCAATCTTAGGGCAACTCCATTCTAAGACACTTTGAATCCCAGAGGAGTTCTGCGGGTAGTATTTTTTGCCAGTTCTGACACTTGTATCATCATCCATTTTTACTCAAGCACGTTTGATGTGCCAAAAATAGTATTTATTATATGTAAACACGAATTTATACCTTGACAATAAGTTAAATATTAATAAATATGCAATTAAAATTAGACAATTATAATCATAAGACTCAAGAATCAAATGTTGGTTACCCATGATTCAGGTGTACCAAGTTTACAAATACACAGCGATGTACTTGTGATTAATTTATTAAATTATACTATAAACCTTAAATTTATACTTTAAACATATGTTTGATATATATGTGTATTTATTATAACATTTAAAAAGGAAATTAAAATATTAATATATGTTACACGATCTGTTGTAAACTTAGTTAGGAACTTATATACATCATCTAAGGTGGGACGTAATTTGACAAATCTGCAATATGATGTTTAAATAAAAAACTAACCTGTGCAAGTTGGAAAAGTTGTCTAGTAGTGGCTCTACGAACTCCAGATATACACGAGGTCCTAATGAAAGGTGTTAAGTATCTGGACGTACCTAATTCTCAGTTCTGGATACATCTTTAGGTGCTTCGATATCTTTGATTTAAGTACAGCTCTGCCTTTGTTGCCTAGTTTAAACAGGCCAGCTCCTCTAAGAGCCTGCCAAATTCTATCGCTCATATTTATAAAGTCTATACAGGCCAGATCAATTTTCTTGATGTTTCCATTATATATAAACCGCTCCAATGTGTCCTCGTCAATGAAATTTAGGTTGAATTGATTTTCTCCCTTAATCGTATTCGTAACTAAATCCATTCTGTTATTCAAATGGTTGCCAACATGTGTACCATTTGACATAGCCTTACCATAGTTTTGCTTAAACTGTTTTGATTTGTTAAAAAAGTTATTCTGAGAATCTAAATTTTTATTCATAAAGAAGTTGTTTTGATCAACGGGAACAAAACTATTATATGGTTTTTGTTGAAATTTAATTGAAGGACTTACAAAAGCTTCATTAGGGCTAAACATGTTCCCGTAAGGAACATTAAAAGTGCTCGACAAATCAATAGTACTTGGAGCGGTTTTCATGAAATTTAATGTGTAAGGGTCTTGAGTCATGTTATATGGCTCAACGCCTGAATTGCTAGAGTTGAATCCAACGTCATCGTAACGGACTTGACTCATTCCATAACCATTATAGTACACATTGTTCATAGCGCTAGGGTCCCAAAAATACGTAGAATTCATTTGATTTAAACTTGCGTTCTCCATATTCGGCACGTTCCAGGGATCATATGATAACCCTGAGTACGTGCCGTAATCGTAAGTATTATTGGAAACTTCCTGATGTAGGTTCTCTTCAGGGCTCAGGTCATTTGTTGAACATGTTGTATTTGGACTCAACTTATCGTAACTTTCTACGTTATCCTTTTGATCTGCCGATTCCTTCTCATTAAAATAGTCAGAACCATTTTTTGGAGACCCTTCATACAATCCTGCTTGCTTATAATTGTGTGACAATTTTGAGGGGTCGCCACAATCATTTAAATTATCAGCTCTCTTTGAACTTTTATTAGAATCTGGTTCACAATAAAAGTCCTCTTTAGTTGAGTTCTCTGTGCTTGTATCATGGTAATCATATTGGTTGCTACATTCATTGAAATCACGTTGAACACTCTTGTTCGTCTTATCCATTAACAATACATTACCGATGTGATTACAATGATTTTTAGACATATTTTGTATAATGAGCGGGTTTAGTGTATTTTCTAAGCCATTTTCGTTAGCTTCATTCACATAGCACAATGAATTCTGATCTGGTTGTGCTCCTATCAGATTATATCCACAATTCGTGTAAATATCGTATCCGTTATCATAAGGATAATTCCACATATTTACTCGTATCTTTCAGAGTTATACATTTACTATGTTACAAAGTTTTTAAAACTACTTTAAGTTAACTTAAAGACCAAATGTGTTACAAAATTAATATACTTGAAATAATGTGTATCATTTGATGTGTGAATTTTTTGTTGATTTCAGGGCTCAGATAACCTTACAATGTTGTTTATGTGCTTTGAATTATTATGACATATGAAGATATGTGAAATAGTGAATTTTACTTGATAAAACAATAAAACGAATACAATAAAGAGATCCATAAAAAAAGTTCATCTGATATGCAGATTAACAACTTTATACCTTTGGATATATGATTATCAAAAAATAATTATATTTTACCAAATTTTTTCTAGAAAGATATGAAAAGATGTTATAAATTATCAATATTTTATGGCTATAAAAGATCACAAAAGACTTCGGTAATTCATCTATAAAAAATATAGAAGTATGAACAGTAAATGATCTTATAAATAGATTATGTTCGAAATGCCTAAAATAACAAACGAAGTACTCTCTGTACGCGTATCAGAATATATACGGAATGTGTGAAGTATGTACTTATGTAGATAATCATATATCGTCATTTTTCGAAATAACAAAATTAAAAACTATTAATAATCAACACTCTTGACTTGTAATTAAAATGAGTTAAAATAATAAATAAATGAAATGTAACGGTACTGGTGTGTTACACTAGAAAATGGTGTCAACCTTCCTTATGTTAATAGTGTAAAAATTAATATTTTTCAACACCATAAAATTACTTATTAGTTAATGATTCAAAAAATATACAAAAGATTAGGAAGGAAAGTGGAATTAATAAAATTGTCTTTTGTGTACTACCAGATACCCTCTATTTAAAAATATTATAATTCCGATAAACATCCTTAAATTTCCGAGGTTTAATGAAACAAAATAAAATAGAAAATAAAAATATCATGATAAACCGGTCTAAAGACTCTTAATTTCAGTGCTTTAAGTAAAAAATGTTATCTCCGTAATCCTTATATGTATTTCAATATTTCATTATAAAATTCTTATATACGCTTTTATATACATATATTTACTCCAATTTGTCTAAGTCAGCTGTTTTAAATAAAATAAAAATTCTTCTTTATTGGGTGGTTAGTAATGGCTTGAAGTATGGCACTAAAACATTACACATTTGTTAACAAAGTCTTTAATGACCCTAAAATATTTGTATTATTAACTTGCTATATAAATTTGTGATTATTTATATTCTTCATTTAAACTAAACGTGTAAATAAATTTTTAATTGTTTCAGTGTTTTTGAAAACTGTATCATAAGTTTCCGATCACTCATATCATATTGTTTCATAATGTGTTGTATATTTTAATCAATTTTTTAAATGAATTTGGAAGAAATACTTCAATATATTGATCAATCAGATGATTATGTTGATCCAAATTTGAATACGCAAACCAAACAAAATAAAAATAAAGAAACAGTTATTAAAGATGTGGATTATAGTGAAATATATAACTATCTTATACGTGATAATTTGCCGAATGAATCGGAATCGCACGAATTTGAGGACTCTTCAGCGACAGATAACACACTAACTGCCGATAAAAATGAGAATAATCAAGAGGATTCCACAAATATATGTAATAAAGAAAATGTAATTAATGGATTTATTTCGGAACTGCCATTGGAAAGTGAAATAACATCGATTTCTCCGGAGTAAGTTAGTAAAGTAAATAAATGGCTTTAGAGTACTGGATAATAAAATTACATCGAAATTTGACAATGAGTTTGACTTATCCGAGTCAATAAATATCGCAACAGAAGCCAATAATATACAAAATGGAAGTGTAGAGGAGAATAGAGATAATTGCCAGTGCGAAGAGGATACGAAACAGCTGATAGAAGAAGCAACGAAAGATTGCGGAGAGTTATTCGGCTACGTTAAGCATTGCGTGAATATGCAGTTGTCGGAATGGGAAAATAAGCACAAGTTACACCTAATAGAAAAGTTGAGGAAAAAGAGAGGAAGATTGAAGAAGATAGCAGAAAAGGAGAATGGAGGGCACACGATTGACGAAAGAGAGTCGAAGGAAGATTTGACGCCGTACATCTCGAAAAAGTATTTGAAGACCCTGGGACTGCCGTCGAACACACTGCTGGAGGACGCGCAGTCGAATAAGATGACGATAAGATGTAGACATAAGTTATCAGGAAGTCTGGAGCTGCTGAAGATATTTGACGACAGGTAAGAAAGGAAAGTTAAATGAAGCGATAGGTTCTACGCAATCGACGACGCGTCGATCAATAGAATGACGAAGGCGGCGACGAACCTGCTGACGCCGACGTGTATATGCACGAGCACAGACCTGGTGCTGTTCGGAACAATGTGCGGATCAGTGTATATATCTGAGTTCGCAACATATAACTTCGAGAGAAAGTTCTGCTCGTACAACGAGTACGAAGCATTGGACACGACAATCGACTCGATGAACTGGTACGAAATCGACAGCGAAAAGGGACTGTCAGTGACGTCGCTGGACGTTCTGCCGAACACAGGATGGATAACAGTGGGATACAACGACGGAACAGTGAAGCTGCTGCAAAACTTTAAAGTCGCACGAGGGTCGAAGAGCCACGCAGGAGGGAAAGCAGAAGGACCGGAGGCGAGAAGCGGAGACACGAGAACGTTCGGACTGATGGCGGACGCAGTGTCCTCAGCGTTCAGCGGAATTAAGAAGACGAACTCACAAACAATATGCTCAACAGATGTGTTCAACGACTCAGTGTTGAACTGCAAGTTCACGTTCTCAGAGTCGTACGAAGAGATCATATGCTCGAACCTGAGGTCGATAGCAATACTGACGTACTCGAAAAACGTCCTCTCGCACAACCTTAACGTAAATTACCTGCAGTCGCTTAACGAGAGGCTTGAAAATGATCAGATAGTGGACATAGTATGCATGTCGTCAAACCCACAAGCGAAGTTCATAACGGGAGGAGACGCAGGAGGGATCTGCGCAATACTGACGCTGAAGAGCTGCCTGATCTTCTCAACGAGGCCAAGACTGTCAATACTGATAAACGTAAGTCTGGAGAAGACAGGAAGGACGCCAGCGCCTGAGATTGGGATCGGTCAGGTGCCGAGCGTGACGTGGATGATATTTAACAGCGGAAAGAAAAACATAAAGCCAGTGCTGCTGATATCGATGGGAAATCAAATAAGGTTCATCCAGTGTAACCTGCAGACAGTGAAGGGCTCTCTGAGCATGAACGTGGCGAGTCTGGGAACGATGCAGTTCAAACACACAATAAGAGCAATAAGAATAGTGACGAGGCTGATTCTGGCAATAGTGGACGGGCTTAACGTGTTGCATATAGTACAGGTTAACCTGACGAGCTCGCCAATGTACTACGACGTGGTGAGGAGCCTGGACCTGACGGAGTTCAGCAGTAAAATGGAGCTGGGAATAGAAGTGTTTGACCCAGTGTGGCTGATACAGACGAGTCTGCTGCCGACGATAGCAGTGAGTCCGAAGACAGTGAAGATGATGGCGAAGGGCTACAAAAAGTTCTCGAACCTGGTCTCGGACATGTTCCAGGGGAAGAAGCACGCGTCTTCATTCGAGCTGAAAAACTTCACGATACTTATCCTGGTGCCGAACGGAATGGTGGGAGTGGAAATGAACTCGTGGATCAAGGTTATCGGAGAGCTCTCAGCATCAAAGCTGTTCTGCGAAGGACTTGCGATCATCCAGGCGCTGTCCGAGGAGTGGGTGCCGGGACTGTACGACTTCAAGGCATTCAAAAATAACCTGAGCCAGCTGGTGCTGTACATCCTGCACCAGTCCTCGGCGCACATCATCAAGCTCTCGAAGTTCGTGAGCGAGACTGCGAGCATATCGACGAACCTGCTGAACCTGGACTCGGAGGCGCCGCGCGAGGACCCGTGGAACAGCAAGGTCAAGAGCGACGTGTACGAGCAGGTAAACACGCTCTGCTGCGCAATGATAGACAGCTGCGTCTCCGCGAGAATGTACGAGCCGCTGAATGACCTGATCTTCAGATGCTTCGCAACGATTAACCTGGAGCACGTCTTCGTTAAGCACATCCTGATGAACCTGCACCACGGAAGGATCAGCCTCGAGTTCCTGAACTCGCAAATCATAGAAAGCATATGCAACACGTACGAGCTGGTGTTGGACGACATGCACAGGCACTGCCTGCAGGAGCAGTGGCAGGCGGAGGACGAGATACTGTACATAGACCAGGCAGTGAGCACGAGTGCGCTGAGCATCAAGGCAGTGAACAATAATGAGTCGGAAGGGAGTGACAATGGAGAAACTAGGCCTGGTACGAGGAGCAACGAAAAGGAGAGAGTGTGCAGATACATAGAGGAATTCGCAGAAAACACGAACGTAGGGACTTCAGAGTACCTGCTGAGGAGCTTCCAGTTTGACCCGAGAGTGCTGGTGTACCACATCATGTGCAACAACCTGTGTAAAATACAGCTCTACTGCTTCAGAAACAACGTCATCACGCAGACGAGCAAGGCGCTGAGCAGGATCAGCAGGCACTACTGCTGGCACTGCCTAGTCTACTGCAACTCAGTGGTGCTGGACGACTACTCGAACGTCCTGGACATAATGCTGTCGCACATATGCACCAAGTGCATGAAAATACAGGAAGATTTGGCGAGTGTTGGCACAGAAAAGGAGAGTGATGAGAGCGTAGATGAAAACGAGGCTAGAAATTTGAATGTAAAGGGGGAATGCGTTGAAGGCGAAGAGGAGGCAAAGGGGATATGGTCTGATGAAGGTGATTGCGTTGAAGAGGAACCACAGAAACCACAGAAACCACAGGACTCAGGGTATGCTCAGGAGGAACATCGGAAAGACGAAGCACATAAAGCAAATGAACAAAAGGGGAGTCTGGACATAGACGCAAAAGAGATACAAAGAAAGAGGAGAGTTGAGGAAAAGATCAGTGCTGGCAAGGTTAGTGAAAAGGAGGCAATTCTGCCAATGAGCATATCGGAAAGGCTGTTCGCAGTCAGAGTGCTCTTCCTGACGTTGGAGTCGTTCATGACCTTTGAAAACTGCGGCCTGACGGACAACATAGACGTGAGCAGCTACTGTAACCTGATCAGGTACCTGTGCGCAACGGGGAGCTTCAAGCCCTCGTTCCCAATCGAGGCGAAGGAGCTGTACACGAGGGAGGTAGAGTGGCAGGAAGAGGCGAAGGAGGAGGAGGAGCAGGAGCCCGGAGGGTCGAAGAAGTTCCCACACGACTTTAGGGACGTGGAGATGACGCCAGTGTATAAGCTGCTGACAATATCGCCAAGACTGCTATTCGTGTGCATACTTAACCTGTTCACAGAGTGCACAGACAAGTTCGCAGTGCACGCGAGCTTGATAGGAAGTAAAGCGTCAACGTTTAACTTCGTGATGAACGTGGTGGTCTCAGCAATATATAAGTTGGAGGAGGAGCTTGACAGTAGAAGCACCAGAGTGATGAAGAACATGGCGGCGTTCCTCTTCCTGAGAGTGGCCTCGGGACCAGAAGAACTGAGCATAAACCTGAACACAGCAGAAGTGGCGATGTACACGCTCTTGAAGGAGAAGGAGTACGAAGGTCAGAGTAAAGCGACGGTACAGGCTGAGTGGGAGGCCTCCAAGGAGCTGATACACCAGGAGGGCTACTTTAACGACGGATACTTCAGCAGCGTATTCTGCAGGAGAGACGAGGAGTTCGACCAGGAGCCGATAATGGCACTGAACGAACAGGCAGTGGAAAAGGCAATAAGAGTATACGTGGAAAACTACGTGCTGGCAATAAGTACGAAGATAAAGTGCGCCTCGGATCTGGGAGAAAATAAGCAGTTTGGACAGCTGGCGAGAATGTGCAGTAACCTAATGAGTCTGACGAGTGGGAGTCTGAAGTTCTTCCTGCACCACGTAACGGGAGACTTTGAGGTTATCATAGGAGAGTACGAGTCGTTTGAGAGAGAGGAGAGCGTGTTCGAGTACCTGGAGAGGTGCATCGAGTACATCAGCAAGAGCAACAGGGGCGCCCCCGAAAAAATAGATCACCTGCTGCTGACGGACGCAAAGATCAGAAGGAGCTTCGTGAGAGCAATACTGAAGAACCTGCAGAAGCTGATAAAGCTGGACCTGAGCAAAGTGACGAACCTGCTGATACAGCTCTTCTCGCTGATGGAGGTGATCAGGACGCTGGACGCGACGCTGGAAATGTCGCCGGAAACGATGCTGAACACGCTGAAGAAGCTCCCGGACCTGCAGATACTGGTGCTCGACGCGCTGCTGAAGTCGAAGTCGAACACGGGCAACATGCTGCAGCTGCCGAACTCGTACTTCAACAGGTACCTGAACCTGCTGAGCGTCCACGACAAGGCGAACGTGGCGAACTTCCTGCGCCGCCAGAAGAGCCTGAACATAACCTACTGCCTCAGCGTCTGCAGAAAAAACGGAATCGAGGACGCGGTGATATACCTGCTGCTGAGGGCGGGGAACGTCGAGGAGGCGGTGCAGCTGCTGCTCGTCTCCTTCGAGAGGAACATCGGGGACGCGGCGACGCGCTCGACTCTGATCGCGACAGCCCACAGCATTTGCCAGGACTACCACAATCAGATATCCTACGAGATCATAGAGAAGATGTGGTTCACAATGCTGCAGCTCTCAGTGGAGCGCCTGAACTCGCAAGTAGGCGAAAAGGCAGTGTGCGGGTCGAGGGATAGCGCCGGCAGCTTTGGCATTAAATCCAACAAATTGGCCGCCGCTAATCGTAGTGGTGAGTATACCGACCATAAGAGTATAACATGTGAGTATACCGACCATAAGAGTATAACATGTGAGTATACCGACCATAAGAGTATAACATGTGAGACCAGCAGTGCCAAGGGTGTAAGTGCCGACGCATTCAGCGCGACGGTGGCGGAAATCTTCAACAACGGCATTCTGAAGTACGTCAAGTTCCCCAACGCGCTCACGGAGGTCATCAAGTACAAGGCGCGTCTGAGCATCTTCAAAAGCCCACTCAACAACCTGCTCTCGGACTTCCAGCTGCAGACGTACATCGTTAACAGCGCATCGACGATATCGAAGATCATCATGAACAAGGAGTTCAGGCAGAGCCAGGTCTTCAACAGCAGAGGAGTGGTCATCAGCACGATCAACAGGAACGCGAACATAAACAGGAACCTGATATGCCCAGTCTGCAGCAAAAACCTCATCTACAACATCCACGCGGACGCGGAGCTGATGCTGAAGCCGGAGAAGCACGCGCGGAAGACGAAGGGGGCGCACGCCGAGGAGGGCAAGATGTCGCCCTTCGAGGAGCAGATAGGCGTGCTGAGCAGCGTGCCCATCCAGGGCGAGCGGGCGAGCGCGCCAGCGGAGCCGCCGCCGATGATCAGCAACATCTACAACGACCGCCTGAGCACGTTCGTCACGAAGAGGGGCAGGGCGCTGAAGCCCTTCGGGCAGACGCAGAGCCTGGGGCCGTGCCCGCCGATCATCCAGACGATAGCGAGGGACGCGGACTCGTTTCAGCGCGACCCGATCATAGTGTACTGGTGCTCGCATTCGTTCCACCAGCGCTGCGCGCCTGACGCGTGCCCGATCTGCAACGTAAAGGAGTAGCAGCAGCGTAACTGGGCGTGTTCCAGTACTCGAGTTTAATAGGCCCAAGGCCAATTATAAGATGTAAAATAGATGGTGCACCATGTGAAATCATTGAAAGGGTAAATGATTGAGCGTGTCAACCTAATACAATACATATGTGTATATCTTTGTGTACGTGTATATACATGTGTGTTAGCACGTTAATGAGTACGTATGTATATGTGTGTGAATATGTTAGTGTACACGTGTTAGCACGTTAATGAGTACGTGTGTGCATGAATATAAGCTAATTTGCGATGATTTTGACGATGCGTCAAGCGTCGATTGAAGCTTCAACCGGTATGGCCGATGCCACAGGTGTGGCCCACACAGTTGCCACTACATCAGCCTGCTGTTGGTTACGTTCTCGACTGTTGCGACGAGCTGGTCGAGCGTGCTGCAGTCCAGGTCCAGCTCCTGCGCGTTCTTTCTGAAGGACTCAAACACGCGGAGCTTCGCGGCCTGCGGGAGCCTGAGAAAGCGCTCGACGAGGTCGCCGTCGACGAACCCGCGGGGCGGAACCGTCGTGTGCAGGTTCTCGAAGTTGCGGTAGTTCTTGTTGAGGTTCACGCCCGTGTGGCTGTGGAACAGCTGCAGCGTCTGCTCGAGCAGCGAGAGCCTGAGGAACAGCTTGACGTCGCTGAAGACACACAGCTGCAGGAAGCTCCCGGAGCTCGTGCAGCACGTGAACGTTGCGTCGAAGAGGCTGGAGCGCTCCCTCATCTTAAAGCGCTCATGGCCTGCGGGAGCGCCCTGACAACAAAACAGCCTTTCGCAGGCGTGTCGTTTTTGACCTAAGGTAGGGATTAGTATTAATTATTTAGGCTTGAATCAGTGAGTGGTTGGTACTAACTAGAATAATTGAGCGGGTAACTCGTTATGGTAACTGGCAATAATTAAGAGGTTAAGCGATTAAATAGGGTGCTTGGAAAGCACAGAGGCACTATCTACATATAACGCCATCACTAACCTAGTTTACTTGCGATTTTAAGGTGCCTTCCGGCGTCAACAACAGCCCTTCGTCGCTTTACTATTCTGTTCACCGTCTCCCCGTGGTGAAAGAGCCCAAGCGTGTCAAACTTTATTGCCTTGTGGTCGTTGACCGGCGTCTTCGACTTGGCGAACACGCTGAAGTTCCCCGAGTCGTCGGCGACCAGGCACGTCGAGGCGTCGACTGCCGCCAGCGACGACGTCCAGAGCGTGTTGAAGTCCCTGCAGGACTCGTAGAGGCACTTGTCCTTGAACTTGAGCAGCTTCACCGAGGTCATCAGGTCCCCCAGGAAGACGCTGTCCTCGCAGACGTCCACCGCCACGATGTACGTGTTCGACTCGTAGCTCGTTATGAGCTCCAGGTACCTCGTGCACTCCTCTGCGCAGCCCTGCACGTACTCGAGCTTGTAATTTTTCTTTTCCGCCTTGCCGCCTCTTGAGCCTGCCGCGCCTCCTCCCTGATCCCCGACCCTGCCTGACTTAGGTCTATTTTTGTCCTTCAGCGGCGTGGTCACTGAGTGCTCCCCGCCGAGCTTCACGATCATCAGCGTCGCATTCACTGCCAGGACCAGCATCTCGTCCATGACTGCGATGTCCACTACTCCTCCTTCGAAGGGCTCCGAGGTCCTCTGCACCTTGAACGCCAGAGAGCCCCTGCTTCTGTCGATTTCCACCAGGTACAGGTGCCCCTCTGCAGGCAGGTCGCTCTGCTCCGATACCAGCGAGCTTCCCACGGCCACGTACTCCACGTGCTCGTGGATGTACGTGCGGAGACTTGAGACTACGTGTCCCTCGGGGACTTCCAGCTTGTGGACGATTTTGCTACTTTCGACGTCTACGAATAGCAGGCAGCTCGGTATGAAGGCGTCATTCGTGCTTTCCAGGAGCTCGTTTGCTTCCGTGCATACCATTATATTCTGATATTGCTCCGGTTCCTCGTGGATTGTCCTCTTTGTCCCCTCCATAACAGTAGCTTCCACGCCCTTGACGCCACGCCTTGCCTCTTCAGGTTCCCTCTTTAAATCCACCTTATCAACTTGTAATTCGTCAGCTCCTCTAACATTATTTCTGTTTTCATTTTCTTCAACATTACTCAGTTCATTCGGGTTAACTACGTATTGTGGTATCGTCGACACTACTGCCAGTTTTGACCCGGAGTGGTAAGCTATCTTATTCATGTTAGCCCCCGTTACTATTCTTTTAACGTTCAAGTTCTTCACAAAGTCTAACGTGCCCACCACTATGCTTTTGTTCGTGTAATAGACCACCAGAGTCTCCTCGTCTGAGTTTGACAAAAATGTTCCGCTTGAGTACTGGTTGGCGCTACCGCTCCGGTTCGTTTTACCAGTACTGGCACTACTGTGTTTCATTTTATCACTGGTGCCACCGTTACTGTTGTTGCTGTACCACTTGTTTGACAATGTTGCCAACGCCCATAAATTGCTCACATTCACCTTCGTGTACTCTATCTTATTGTTGCTTGCGTGGATGATGCTGCACTTGCTTCCCGTCGTTATTAGCTTTCTTGTTCTGAGGTCGCAGGTTTCATCGTCTCTGCCCAGCTGCACGTCCAATAACTTAAATGATCCGTCGCTCAACTCAACTATGTTGTCAGGCTCAATTTTAACCTTCGGGCCCTCGTCGCCACTTTCGGCGGTCTCCTTAAACTTATACGTGTACAGCTTACCGTCCGAAACGCTCGCCAGCAGGTACACCTCGGGACCCACCATGCCGAACTTCAGGGACTTAACAAAGGTCCCGAAGCCAATGCTGCATCTGTACTTGTAAACGACTTCCAAGCTCAACAGGGGCATTATCATGATTTCGCTGTCCCATCCGGTAGCAGCCAGTATTCCCTCGCACTCAGCCTGCTTAAACACTGACGAGGCTCTAAAACTCGATCTCGTCAGGTCTCCTTTCGATATGTATGATATTGAGGACACGCTCGTGCCCATCTTTTTTCTGTTCACCACTTTCAACTCGTGGTCCAGCAACAGCACGGTGTTACTCGCCAGCAGCAGCAGTATGTGCCTTCCGCAGACTAATGCGCTTACTGTGAAGTCCGGGCCTTCTCCGACCCTCGCCAACTCCGAGACTGAGACTCTCGTCACCTTTTTAAAGCCCTGCGCCGCCACCAACACGTTGAGTGGTGTCACCTGCAGAACGCAATCCTCATTAAATCTCGAGAACAAAAGCGTCGTTTCATCAGTTATTAGCTCCTCCCTCTCCAGCTTTACTATTTCACTCAGTTTGGTTTCCAGCAGCTCCAAGGAGTTACTTTTTCCTCCCTTATCTCTGGCCTCTCCTTCCGCCTGACTCACCAGGTAGAACCTCGTGAAGCGGTAGAATGAGATGCACATTACCAGATGTCCTTCACTCTCCTCTCTTCCCTGCAGGTGCAGCCCGAACAGGTTATGAACTCCTCGCAACTCCTTCGAGTACAGAACCTCCGACCCTATCCCAAAATAAATCTTGCAGAACGAGCCTGAGGTCCCCGAGCCGCAACAAGCCAGTATCGATCCGTCCGACTCCTCCTCCTGCAGGTACGTGAAGTCTGTGACTGGGCCCACGTTCGCCTGCGCCCATACTCTGCCGCTCTGAATCCTACTCCTTTTATCGCCCGCGCCCTTTATCCTCATTGTGGCACTGTTTCCGTGCCTGCTCGTGCAGAATATTCTCTCTTCGTCCAACTTAACTATCGACGATGGGATTGCGCAGCTTCCCACTCTTTCGACTTTCACGTCTCGCACCACCAACTCGCCCTCGCGCTTCGTGGCCTGAACGCTTTTAGCCCCAACGCTCGGTCCCACTCTTCTCTTCAGCCCCGTTCCCTCGTTCCTTGTCGACAGCAGCAGATCCATAATGTACACGTTCCCGTTGTCGTCCGCGAACAGATACTTATTTGTGCTGTGACGCGCGTAGCAGGAGACTTCCGTCATTGAGACGTCGAGCTTGAAGCTCCTCACTTCCTTCGGCGCTTTAAAGCTCGTGTACGCCACCGAGCCTGATCCCAGCATCAAGGTGCTGTCGTTCCTGCTAGTGCTGTTAAGGCTCAGTGGGACGAACTTGCTGAATGGGCTGCTCAGCTTCACTGGGTCTCCGAACAGCGGGACGTTGCTGTACGAGTTAAACCTCTTGTGGCCGTTCAGAAGCTCAATTTCAAAGGACAGGTGCATTCCGTACAGCCATCTTGCTGGTTCAGACTTACTGTCACTGTCGTCTTGTCCGAGTACCAGCAGTTTACACTCCAACTGGTGAATGGAGCTGTTTCTGTTAGGCGACTTGAACTGCAACTCCTGGCTCAGCGAGTTCGAGTAACTTCTCGACTCGCCCTCAATATTTACCTTCATAGAGTCCTCGCTTTTATATTCAACTGACATGAACTCGAAATCCAAAAAGAACGAGTCGTTCGTCCTCATCGTTATGATGTCCGAGAAGTTAAAATAGTCACTTTTGTTCAGCACTATACATTTGATTATTCGAGTATGACCGCAAAACACTATCAGGTTATAAGCCGCGTCAATCTTTAGGATAACGTTCCCGCATCTCACTCCCGAAAAGGGCTCCTACAGCATTGTAAAGTTTTTATGTGTGTGTAAACTTACTTGCAGACAGGCCACGTTCTTCGAGACAAATTTACAGTTTTCTGAGTCAAATTTCAGCAGAATTAGTGTATAATTTTGTGTTAAAACCAACAAATATGATTGATTATGGTTAGGAGGTCTATATTCGATACAAGTAAGAAAGGTAAAGTATGAGTGAAGAGAGGTTATTAAACAGGGGTTAGGTCCACTATCGAATGGCGAGTTTGATTCTTCTGAATCTTCAGGCAGGGTATAAACTTCTATTGAGTTCGACTTCAGGCAAACCAGGTATTCTGCTGTGGAATCTTTTATAAGTCTACATTTGATTGATTTAATGATAGAGCAGCTAGTGGCTGCTGTAACAAAATAAGTATACATTAAACGATACGATAAACGTGTGTAAAATTTATGTTTGATTTACCAAAGCCGTATGTTACAACCACAACGGAATCCAAAAACATAACACATAAAAACCAGCATTTACTCAATACAAACTATTAATTATTATTATACAATAGAAAACAACTTTAAATACATATTTTATGTTGTGAAACTATAATACACATGATACAGACAACAAAAGATTGATTTCAACCACACACTGCGTCAGTCCGTTTGCAAGTGTGTTAACAGCTTGATATAACAGGATATCCTATCGAAGCTGCTCTGTAAAGTGGTATAGTCGCCCTTAAGATGCGATATCAGGCACCTGATTTTCTCCTTCGTTTTAACGTTCTGAATCTTTGAAATCCTTTCGGCGTGGAATCTCAAGAACACGTGCAAAAACACTTGCAAGGCATCCGCGTCCGTCTTCCTTTCAACGTGATACAGGAAGAATCCGATGAGTTTGTCCAAATTCTCGTCCTAAAAACACATTGGTAGTCGAATTTCTTACCATTTTTGTCTCCGAAAGTAGCGACAGGGATAAGTGGACTCCAGATGCCGATTGTTTTAACAAGTAGCTCAGCATTTCTACAAAGGATTAGTAAAAAAAACTCGTACCCTTATACTTATCGGATTCATCAGAGTCTGAGTTCATTATGTCTTCAAATGCCGTCGTTACAGAGGATGATTTTAAAATGGACGGTTTGGGGGCCTCGTGCTCAATTTTTTCTGGCTCAGGCTCTACGAACACAAGTTGTCCGTCCTTGTAGGTCGTCGGAATGAAAAACGGCGCCTCGTCCTTCGATTTGACCGGCTCTACTGGCCTGCTTATTCTCTTAATCTCGTCCAAAAATAGAATGTTGTGCAGCTCGTTTGAGCTTAGTCCCGACAGCGTGATCATTCCCTCCTCGATTTGCGTTTTCTGGGACTCGAAGTCGTGCTTAACCACTTCCTGTGTGGCCTCGTGCTCCAAGCTCAACTCCGAGGAGACGTCGATTTGTACCGGCACTGACGGTATGTCTCTGTATAGTATTGTTTTCGGGAAGAGCTCAAAGGAGTGCCTATTCGAGTACTGTACTATCATCCCCGGCGCCCTCTCATTTGAAACCAGCAGAAACGATGACGTGCGGTCCATTTTCAAATCCAGTATGGTACCAGAAAACTTAACGTAGTCGACGTAGCAATCCGACAGTATGTCGTAAACAACCATGGTCGAGTCCCCAAAAGACGCCATAAACCAGTTGTCGTTAATTTGAAAGCTCTAATAACATGTAATGATTTCACATATCTACGTGTTTTATCTGTAAGTATATATCTACATCTGCAAGTGCATTCATACAATCGTATCTATGAGTATGCAATTATACGTGTATTAACGTATCCGAATATGCACTAACCATTGAGGTGACTTCGGCTTGATAACTTAGTTGACGAATTACCATCTTCCCAAAAACGTCCAGTATGTAGATTTGGTTATTCGTGCAGGCCAGGGCTGTCAGAAAGTTCTAAGAGAATAAATTTAGGGGACAAACTAACTCCCGATCCTGCCATGTAGGCCGAGCAACCTTGGGGCAACTCAGGGTCATATTCAAACTCCATTTTCAGCTTCATGACGTCCCAGACGCGAACTGAGCGATCCTAAGGGCTATTTAAGGCTTATGTAATACCTGTTTTGAATCTGAAACGGATAGCAACTTCGAGTTCCCTACGAGCGATATATCAATGACCCTTGACCTGTGGGCCGGCGACGCCTGGCCGTCCACAGTCCTCACGAGCTCACTGTCGTGGTTGCAGTTCTACAGAGTGAAATTTACTGTGTGTTGATTACCTGGAGCGTGAACACGTGAATCTGCCCGTTTGCGTAGCCTACGATTGCGTAGTTGCCGCACCTCGTCATGCATACTGCTGTTGCGGCCGACTTCAGCCCGTCGACGCGCAAAACCTTGTCGATTAAAGCTCCCCGGAACCCGCTCCAGACGCGCACGTCGTGCGCGTTACGGTGACACGTGATGATGTTAGGCCAGTCGTAGTGCCTTTGGTACGAGCACGACAGCCCAGTGATCACTTTCAGGGGAGCCTTGGAGGCCTTCGTTGAAAAGCTCGTAGACTGCTGCTGCTGAATCGTCGATATTTTGCCCAGGTGCCCCTGCTCCTTGAACGAACTTGAAACCAGGACGTCGTGCTGCTCAGTGTCTAATAATTATATTAAGTTTGTGAATTACCGTATGCTCTCATCATGTTGATAGTTCCCACCAGACCAACTCTGCTTTTCAGCAGTCGAAGGAACGACTTCTCCGAGTCCATGTTCCAGACAATCATGCTGTTGTCCCCTACACATCAATAACTAGTCACCGCCGAACCTAGTGAAACCAAGTTGTTATGCGTCTCGATGTACATGATTTCGCTTACAGCGCTCATGTGCGCCGACTCTATGCAGGAGATGATGCTAAAGCTGTTAAGGTCGAACACTATCAGGTCTCCGCTACTCGTGCCAACGACTATCAACTCAGCTACTGCTGACAAATGACTCGATTTCGAGGCCGTGTTAAGCTTGTCGTACACGAAGCGCATTGATGTGGGCTCTCCTTGCTTAGCGCTAAGCTTAAATCCTCCGAGGGGCTGGTCCTTGTTGATGTCAACCACGCCGACGTAGCCGCACCTGTAGCCCACTGCCACCGCTCCTGATGATCCGCTACAGGATTGCGACATTACGCTTATGCCCTCGGCCATCCTTTTGGAGTCGCACTTTGAGTTTTCAACCTCAAACTTAAATGTGTGGACTACTTTAGACGATTTCAGGTTCAGCAGGATCAGTGTTGAATCGGAAAATCCAACCAGAACCTTATTGCCAAATCCTTTCAGAGGCAGAACCGTTTTAATCTCCGAGGGGCCCAGAGGAACTACGTTCTCCTGCTTCCATTTAGAGCTAGAATTCCCATCATTTATTTCCTCCTTGGTATACGTTATTAACTCAGAACTGCTATAGGTGACTAATATATCATCGTGGAAAAAAATTGAAATAATATTCGATTTATGTTCGTGGAATATTTCTCTGTGATCATATTTGTGAAACGAGTGTATGGATTCATCGTTTAATACCAAAAATACGTTTTCGTATCTGGTTGCGATGGATTTTACGTTAGATTTAAGTGGAAGTGATATAAAACAGACTTTTAAGCTTAGTGAATCATACACAATAAATTGATTTAATGTTGAAACTGTGATAAATGATGTTTTTCCCAGGTTATTTAAACAAAAGGCCTTGCCGTCGCAGATTAGTCCAAGTTGTCCACATGGATTAAAAATGGAGGACCTTCTACCAGTTGACTCACTAGCATTTAACATATCAAAGTATATATAAAAAATTCTAGTTAATTATAATATATTTTACAAGAACATAAATAAATTTAATGGCTATGAGTGAGAAAGTGTATGATGCCAGTGCAAGGTTTAAAACTGTACACAATATTAATTAATTATAAGATAAAGTTTCAATTGGACTGGAACTTATAATGTTTGGAAATATTATGTGATTTTCACCTAATATAAAATAATTTACACAAATATAATCTGGCTCAAAAAAAAAATAAGTATAATGTTAAAATACATATAAATATATATATATATAGTATAAAAATGATAGAAAAAACATAATTTAAATGTTTTTGTGTGGAATCTGAGAATTAAATCATGTAAAAGTGTAGATATAACTACACAGAGTGAACAATATTTTAGGTCAATGTGTTTAATAATAACCTTTTAATAAACTATAATAAGTTAGTCATTTTTAAAAAATAATTAAAATAATGTATTTTTACCAAATTTATACTATTCTATTTAATGCCTAATGTACTTAAGTGTCTTTGTACTGTGGTGCTGGATAGTTCGCTAAAAACAACCAAAGCTTCCCCAATTTAAATTTCTTTTGTTAATTTTTACATCCAATAACTTAATTATTGAGGAAAGTACTTCTGTTTTCATAAATATTCTAAATATTTGTTTTAAAATTTTAGAAGGATACAATAATAACCTAGAAATAACTTAATTAAATTTCTGTTTAAATTAATCACTATAGTTGTTTTAAAATCAATTTTGTAAAATATTTGTAATAAACCTTTAGTTAAGTAAGTAAGTGTAAAAGTAATGGCATCGAAAGTCTCTGCACCTCCCTCTAACAGTTCTGTTTGGAACAGGAATGAAAAAACGGCGGATGTTAGAAATAAAAACATACTAGCTGCAAAAGGTATGAACATGTAATAGTAAAAATGACATTTTATAGCGGTGGCGGATTTGGTTAGAACCAGCCTGGGTCCTAAAGGAATGGACAAAATGATACAAGACGGCAAAGGAGGAGTAATAATCACGAACGACGGAGCAACAATATTGAAAGAGTTGTCATTGGTGCATCCAACGGCAAAAATGGTTAGTGATAAAGTTGTAAATAGAATGTAGATGGTGGAGCTGAGTAAGTCACAAGACATAGAAGCAGGGGACGGAACGACGTCAGTGGTGGTAGTTTGCAAAGCACTGCTGGAAATGGTGGAAAATCTGCTGAATCAAGGAATACACCCGCAGACTATCGCTGATAGTATGATGCTGGCAGTGAATAAGGTACCGGTATACAAAAAAATTAAGGTGTAGACGGAGGAGATACTGGAGTCAATATCGAAGCCAATATCACTGGAAGACAGAGACCTGCTGATCGACATAGCAGGGATATCACTACAGTCAAAGGTGAGTTGGAAACAAAATATGGATTCCAGGTTGTGTCACAAAACGCGTCACTGCTGGCGCCAATTGCAGTGGATAGCGTGCTGGGAGTAATGGAGTCGCCTGAGTCCAAGAACGTGGACCTGAAGAACATCAGAATAGTCAAGAGCATAGGAGGAACGATCGAGGACACGGAAATGGTGGACGGCCTGGTGTTCAGCGAGCAGAAGGCAGTGAAGACAGCAAGCGGCCCGACGAGAATAGCGGACGCAAAGATAGGACTGATACAGTTCTGCCTATCGACGCCGAAGACGGACATGGACAACACGATTGTAGTGAAGGACTACCAGTCAATAGACAGAATAATGAGAGAAGAAAGGTTAATAACGGCGAAGATGGTAAAGCAGATAGCACAAACAGGGTGCAACGTACTGCTGATACAAAAGTCGATACTGAGAGACGCAGTGACAGTAAGTGGAAAATAATGTACTGATAATAGCACTAGTACTACTAGTGCTACTAGTACTAACAGTGCTACTATTAATATGTAATACCACGGATGATGATAGTATTAATAATAACAGTGATAATTAATAACATCGCAAAAAATAATAATTATAATAGGACCTGTCACTGGACTACCTGGCTAAGGCAAAAATCATGGTGATTAAAGACATAGAGAGAGAAGATATTGAGTTTATAACGAAGACAATAGGATGCGAAGAAGTGGCAAGCATCGACCACTTTACAGCAGATAAACTGGGAACGGCAAAGCTGGTAAGAATGAAATAGAATTAAAATGAAAACTAAAAATAGTTAAGTTATTTCGAAATATAACTAAAATAGTCTATTAAGTTACCAAGCTACTGAGAAAAAATAGTAAAACTATTTATGATAACAAGCTGATATTTAAAATACTAAAATTATATGGGAAATTAATAGCAATGTATGTGATAATTGATAGGTTGAGTCAAAAGTGGAAGGAAGTTCAAGAATAGTGAAGATAACAGGAGTTAACATGAGGAAAACAGCGTCAGTGCTGATAAGAGCATCAAACGCACTGATGTTAGATGAAGCGGAAAGGTCACTGCACGACGCACTGTGCGTGGTGAGGTGTCTGGTGAAGAGACGCTCAATCCTTCCGGGAGGAGGAGCTCCGGAGATGGAAGTGTCGAACAAGCTGTCACAATGGTAAGCAACGTAGCCATGAGAACGAGGGAAAAGTTAGGTAGCTATGAGAACGAGGGAAAAGTGAAAACGCGCAAACGATAATAAATGTTGATACAGGGCAATGACGCTGGAAGGAGTGTCACAAGTGTGCGTGAAGGCGTTCGCAGAGGCACTGGAGATCATACCGTACACACTGGCAGAAAATGCAGGACTCTACCCACTTAGCGTAATCAGTGAGCTGAGAGCAATACACGTGAAGGGAGGAAGCAACTACGGAATCAACATAAAGAAGAACGCAGTGTCGGACATGCTCGAGGACAACATAATACAACCGCTCCTAGTGACACTCTCAGCAATAAAGCTGGCGACTGAGAGCGTGCTGATGATACTGAAGATCGACGACATAGTACTCTGTAGATAAGGGAAGCGTCGATAGCTTAAAGGAGGAGCAACATCAATTGGCAAATAATATAATTAAGTATATTTTGTGTTTATTAGAGAGTGTGTTTGACCTTAATTAGCTGATGCGTTATTTGCACTAGCTTGTGTGTTATGTCAATTAGAAAGTGCGTTTTATGTATATTAACAAGTGGATCTAACAAGGATCTTGTGCAGTTATGGTTACACACGTATGAAAGATAAACATTCAAGGGGTGATTTGTTAATTTTTTACAAAGATTATAAAGTTACTCATGTTAACAGCATTAGGTGTAACTAATAAAGTTCCTGTAACTTCAAGTTCTAAAAACTACCATTAAAAGAAGATCGTTGTCCCTGAACTAAAAGGGGGAGCGACAGTGGGTGAAGTGCCATCAAAGAATAAAGGGCACCCGCAGCGTTCATCAGCTATAGTGCAGTAGAGCGATATTAAATGCGATGAGTCATTCAGACGAGGTTGGTCCACATGAACACTGAGACGTTGCCGTCGTACCCGGTCGTAAGTACGTGTTGAGTGCCAATGGGATGAATTTTGCTTATTCCAGACCTCTTGTAGCCGTCAGGATGGCAAAGAAGCACGTGCTGCAGGCTAAATGAGGGCAGATGGAATACGCACAGGTGCCCCGACCTGCCGCCGACAAGGAGAACGTCGCCTTCGGAGGTCTGCATCCCGTCCATGGAGGTTATGTAGTCAACCTCAGAGTCCGTAATGAAAACCTCTTCTCCCACCACTGTGAAAACCTTTATGTACCCGTTGGTGAATCCAACGATAACATGTGCTCCGTACCTGTGAAATCATAAGTTAACTCAAGAATATTCACAGTTAAAAATGTGAATATATACATAGTAAGTCAATGTGTAAGAATGTATAAGTCAATGTGTAAACAGTATATAACTTCTAACGTGTAATAAATATATAAGTCAATGTGTAAGAATGTATAAGTCAATGTGTAAACAGTATATAACTTCTAACGTGTAATAAATATATAAGTCAATGTGTAAACAGTATATAACTTCTAACGTGTAATAAATATAAATTTACCTCATGAAACACTTAACCGATATGTTTTTGGGAAGCTGAATCGTCTTTATGATCGATAAAGATGACAGATCTATGACGTTTATGACTGCTCCCCCGCTCCAGAGTAACCTGGCGGGCTGGTTGGCAGCCGCGGGATTAGTCGCGTCGCAAGTCACCTCCAAGAGACAGGTGACTCGCGAATTGAGAATGAGGCTGTTTACGCAGGTAAAGGCGCCTGAGCCTGGGTCGAACTTCCATAAATTCACCTTCCCGGACTCACAAACTGATAAAACGATCGACTCAATAACTGTTATACAATTTACGGGGCTGTCGTGGCCCTCTAACATGGTGGAAGTGCTACTGGGTAAGTGGTGAACGCAAATGTGGCCAGTCTTAAGGCCAACGAAGAGGCAGTCGTCCATGAAAAATAGACTGTAGATACTCTGGTCAGAGCCGTAACCCTTAGACCTAGACCGCGAGCCCTGATTTAACTGTGAGTGGCCAGAGGGCATCTGAATGTTGATGCTCGCCAGAGTGGTGGTTTGAATCTCGTTGGAGCTGTTGCTGAACAGCTTGAAGCGCTTTACGTTGCTCCCGTTGCCGCAGACGAAAAGCTCCAGGGAGTTATCGTTAGTGATGCTGGCAGTGGAACAGTACACGCCGCCCCTGAAGACGTCGTTCATGTTGATCACCCTCTTCAGGGAGTGGAGGTACGAGCACTTGGCTCCAAATCTACACTGATCTAAAAAATAAAGTTAGCTGCGGGCACCTACTGAACAAAGCGTAGTGTTTGCAAACTATATTGTTTGTTTCCTTGTTGTGTTCGCCGAAACGGGACCTAAATGGAGAATAAAGGGATTAGTCCACAAAAGTTCCTACCTGTTGGAAGAACCAGCGGCGTTTCGCCCATGTGTCTGGTTTTTATAGCCGTATCCGCCATTTCTGTTCCCAGAATCGTTAGGTACGTACCAGTAGTCTAAAAAATTATTGTTACGTAAACAAATTTTAAAAATATACCATTATTCCTCCTGGAGTTTGAACCAAAAGAATCGTCGCCAGGATCGTAGTAACCCCGGCCTCTAGTCATTTTATTTAAACATAATTGGGAAAATATAAAGGTAAACTAATCAAAATATTAAATAAACAGTCTAACCGTATTGTATTTTAGAGTTTGCCACCCTACAATACAATAAATCAGCCAATCACTCTAAATTTACTAATTTCGTTTAAACAAACTTTCGTTTTACGTTTAATATGTAATAGTGTAAATAAAATCTATGTTACATTAGGGTTTATGGGAGATCCTGGTCCGTAATGTCGCAACACCAGCTCACCAGATACTTGAGGGGTGGCATCAGATCGTTCTGAATATATTTGAATCGCTGGTGTAAACTTACGTTATGCTTGCTGAGTCTCTGTGATTTGTTCGCCAACCTGGTCCTGGGCCAGCCGTACCGGCCGGATTCCAGCTGGTTCTTCTGCTCCAACATTGCCTCGTACCCCGGCATCGTGTTATTTTTAGAGTTTTCCTCGTTGTTCGCCCTGTAGCTTGCGTTCATGAACTTTCTCGCGTTCATTTGGTTAAATTCCTCCATGCTAACGGCTCCCACCGCGAACTCGAGTATTGCGTTCCCCTTCTGCTGTCCGTCGTCTCCTATCACAGTCACCTTCAGTGGGTGGCCAGTTACCAGTGTGTCGAGCTTCAGCTGCAGTCGGCCCAAGACGAACCTGTTTGGTCCCACGTTTTCCAGTATTTTCAAAAAGATGAACTCTTCGCCCCTCCACGGCACCTTCAGGGTCTCCCCCTTGAGGTCGCAGTCGACCAGTCCGAGTTTTTCCGTGGGCAGGGCCCACTGCTTCTCGGATTTGTGCGCATCGTAGTTCTCAGTTTTCGGGTCGAAATAGGCAACGACGTTGAAACTCAATTTGGAAACTGAGTTGGGGTTAACTGGCACGTTTTCGAGTCTCTGGAGCTTGAAAACGGCCGCCTTCAGGTAATCTGAGGAGTTCGGGTTTAAAATTTTAAAGGCTGCGTCCTTGAAATCTGAAACGAAAGCATCGGTGCCTGAAAAAAACTTGGACGCCACGTTCTCAAATGCCGAAAACGCCTGTGCCAGGCCGTTGGGGCTCTCTGGAACATTATAGTTCTGAAAGTTCCCGTTCATCCTGTCGTAGTAGTCCTTAACTGCCGCCTCGTACCTTGCCCTGGGCGTATCCATATACATATTTTCGTTGTATTTGTTACAGTTCCCTCCCCTCTGAGCACCTTCATACGCCATTTGGTTTCCAAAAGTCGGAAGAGTGCCGAAAGATTGGGGAGGAAAGGGGCCCGGGCCTGCCGCCGGTGCCTGCTGCTGAAATCTCTGATTAGAAAACCCCGGAGCTGGCCCTTTGAACTGCTGATTTGAAAACGCCTGAGGCCCCTGGCTCTGTCCAAATGGATTCTGAAACCCAGGGTAGTTTGTGAAATTGTTATTTTCAAACTGGGGGTTCACAAACGGCTGGGTCTGCGGCCCCGGCTGCACGAACGTTTGAGGCTGAGGCTGCGGGTACGCCTGAGTGTTGAAGTTAGGCATTCTATACCCGTAGTTCACCGTCGCCTGTGGGCTTCCGAAAACGTTAGAGTTCTGGTTGAAGAGATGTTGATTTTGCGATAGAGGATTTTCCTGCCCCGTGCTGGTGTAGGAGACGACAGGCAGATTAAACTGCGTGAAACCTGGAGGCGCGCTAGACTCAGGCGACTTAACCTGAGGGCTGGTGGAAGAAGGCCCGCTAACCTGGACCAGCGTGCCCGTGGCGCTGTCGTACCTGTACCTTATGGGAGGAAGGTAAACAGTGGAAATTTCCCTAGTCTGAGAGCCATTATGCCCAGCGTTTGAAGACTGGGAAAAGTCGAACCCGCCTGAATGTGATAAATTCGGGCTCGTGACGATCTTCAGAGGCTCCGCACTGCCGGGAACGACGAACGATGTCACCGGCGAGTGCTGTACGGAAGCAACGTTCGAATTGTAAGAAAAACTAGAAAACGGCGAGCCAACAGGTTGTATATTGGGAGGACTATTAGTATAAGATCCCATTCTTGCATAAAAACGGCAAAATTAATAATTGTCTAATGTTTACTAGGAGCTCAAAGGAACAAATAAAAAATTAGGACAATTACATCATATTTTTTAAATGTTGCAAAATAAAAACCTTTATCGTAGTTTAATATATAAAATTATTCAAAAAAAATTGTAATGTGTAATTATTACAATAAAGTATACAACATAAACTCATTCCAGTAAAGTGGCTAGCCCTTCCAAAAAACGCTGTCCAATTTAATTTAATTTATGGTTAAAATAATTGGAAAATAAATCCTAAAATCAAAATTTTCTAAATACGATGTCAACAAATTATGAATTGTGTGCACCGATCAGCACATGCTACATGCTTAAACTATAACATCAAAATTGTCTAAAACGACTGTAACTGGATGATTAAGGCCCGGGGACCGATTTTATAAAGATGAACGTGTGGTAATTGACTGTATTCTCTTTACGGGGTGGAAAAATGGCCCTCATGTAATGATAACGAGGTCAGGCGAATGTGTAGATGGAATAGGTAAAAGGAGTGGATTCTTAGGCCAAATTAGGTCGATTTGGGGTAAAAACAGTTTATGCGATATTTTTCATGGAGATTCACGTCTGTGTCGACTCGACTTTCGGTGTCTGTGGTATCTTTCTTCCGAGCTGCTGCGACTTCTGCGACGTTCTCGCCTGCGCCGATCTCGGTCCCGGCTTTCGCTACGACTCCTACTTTTTGAGCTGAGCCTATGCCTCCGGTGGAGTTTCCTGTCGTCAAGTTTGTCCCTTCTGGAGTCTCTGTCCTGGTGCCTCGTCCGTTCATGGGACACACCGGCACGCGAGTGCTTATGTTTGTGTTTATGGTCGCGGCCCCTATGAGAATCGTCCTCAGATTCCTTGTTTTTCTTCAGCGTCTCTTCAAATTCGAGGGCCCATCGCTCATCTTCGTCCATTTCAACCGAGGCTTGGGGACTCCTTTTGGTCCTCGAGGTCTCCCTTAGCATCATTTCACTCTTTGTGACATAGTACTTATCTAGGCCTGCGCCCTCAGCTCCAGTGGGCTTGTACTCCTTGGGAATCTTATTTCCCTCCTCATCGAGCTAAAAAGAATATTAAAGTAAGCGATACGAAGGGGAGCTAGGCAAAAGAACGTATGACAAAGTGGAAGTTAAAACAAGAGTGTGAACATAAAATACCTCATCTTCGTATTCAACGGGCGCCTTATAGTCCATCACATGGTCCACACGAATCCTCCGTCCAAGCAAAGTGGAACCGTTGAAGTTATCGACTGCCAGAATGGTGCTCCGCTGATCCCTGTAGCCCAAAAAGCAGTATCCAAGCGATTTTCCTAGCAGTAATCTTGATTTACAGTTGAGACAAACCTGTAATTTTGTCCCTTTTCAAATTTATGTCAATTGGATCGCCAAACTGCGAAAAAACAATAATAATGTCCCCCTCGGTCATCCTGGTATCTAAGCCTCCTAAGTGGGTGATAATTTCGGCAATCTGGGCTGGAAGTACCTATGAAAATGTAACACGAATCCTTGTACTGGTGATGCCATGATCCCTCCCCTAAAGTTCCCCGTTTTAGCTCCAACTCAGACAAACGCGAAATTGCGTTTGTATTGGCTGCGGGACCGGTAACTGACATGAATTTGCAAAATATCTGATTTAAAATGGAGAATACTGATACATTTTAGTGGAAGGTGAAAAATTCTTAAATAAAAATACAACTGTGTATGTGCAATCTGCCAGACGTTGTTATAGGGACATAAACACAAACACAGGCCAATTTCACTGAACACATAGTCTGGTAAGAAATTGAGACCTACAAAGTCAACTTGGAAGCTTCTTTTCCATGTATTCCACGTACTTGAGCGCCTTGTTCTGGACCATCTGCTTCGACTTCTCGTTCCCGTGAGTACACTCAAACTCCAACCACCTAAATCGCAGCGAAATTAGTGCTAAGAATGAAGTTAACCTACTTCGCAAAGATTATTTTCATCTTCTTCGGCTTCAAGTCCAGACTGATGGCCCTCTCAAACAGGTTCCTCACGTTCTTCAGCCTCTCAGACTTCGGCGTCACCGTGTCGCTGATCTGTAACTTGATGTGTGCCGTCAGATACTGGTTCCAGATGTCCATTCTCTTGGGGTTGTCCAGCAGAATGTTTTCGAAGTACATTTTTCCCCTAAACATTTGTATTCAGAGACCGTGCTTACATTTCAGGGGACCCGTGTTTGTACTCCAGCAGCGCCGTCGAGGACGTTATGAAGAGCCTCTTGTGCTTCGGAATCCTTGATATGCACGTCTTGTGCAACTGCCTTCCTGCTTCGAAGTCCTTCATATGCTCGTAAAACAGCTTCAGGTACGCGAGCCAAATCTTAAAACGGTTATTAAAGTTAGCGTAATAAGGTAATAATGGTGACTGGCATCAGCATTAAATCTCCTTAATTTATCTACCATAATATTGTTAGGTTACCTTTTTTGAGGTGTAAAACTTCTTTATTCCCTTTTCACATATTTCCCTGGCCTTGTCAAACTGGTTGTTTGACACCAGTATTCCTATCATCTTCAGGTAAATGGTTTTACTGTCGTTGTACTGCACAGCTCTGGAGAATCATTATATTCGCTACACCTACTTATTAAACACTTCCATCACTTTGTCTCCGTATATGCACTCCATGTTTAAATATGCTACCCATAGATTTAACTTTTCGCCCATTTCTCGAAAGTCGATCGCCTTTAGGCCACGATTCACTGTCTTCCTGGCCATTTCCAGGTCTCCCGAGTTCAGGTAGAACGACATATATGCGATCCAGACCACTGAGGAGCTAGAGTTGGTGACGACCAGTCTTTCATAATCCAGGACTGAACTGGGATTATTCATCCATTCGTTATCGGCTATTCTGTCCTCCTGTTCCCGTATTTTCGACTCATTTTCAAACTAAAAAAGTGAATATGAGTTTTAATCTTACCTCCAGTGTTGAGTCTATGTTTAGGTCAAGTTTCTGTTTATTTTTCCTTTTATGTCGTTTTTTACGCTCTACTCCAGATTCTTCGTCTTTAGAGGCTTTATTATCATTGTTTTGCGATTTATTTTCGTTTTTTCTTGTGTTTTTACCTTTAAACTTGTATTTTTTCGATTTTTTCAGGTCAGATTTCCCTGAAGCTTCACCTTCCCTGGAAACTGACTTCATTTTCAATAACTAGTATTCTTCGAGGCTAAATACTATTTGTGTGTTTTAAAAAATATATAATATTAGCATATAAACTACGATTCATTTTAAAAATTATGATACAAAAATTAATAATTCTGTTTTTTCTTTTGTGCTACACAATATGGATTCCACATAACATTGTATATTCGTGTACACAATAATGAAAAGATTTTTTCAAGTTAAGGCTCTCAGGTCATTCTTTCTGGGCGTTATTCTTCTTTTTATGCTTGTGACCCTTAAACGCTTCTTTGCAGGCCATTTTTCTCTTGTTTCTGTTTAACTGTCGCTTCGATTCCAAACTCAGCTCCAACTTTTCTATGTATGACCTGTCCACTGTGACTGAGAACGTGTGTTTTTTGCTATCCATCCTGGTCACTGCACACTTTACTACCGAGTCCGTTTTTAGGTCAACGCCGAGCTCCTCTGCCCTCTCCACTTCGTGCCTGTCCATGTATGTTTGAAGGTCTCCGTAGAACTTAATGACAATCCTCTCATTTTGCTTCTCATCCATGTAGTTTTTTTCCTTCATGTTGATAATGTACCCTGTGAGCTTCTTGCCGACATGGAGATGATCGAACCTTGCCGCTGGGTCCGTGTCATTTACCAGCGATGGCTTTGCCGTCAAGACTAACCTGTTGCGTGCGTGGTCAAATCTGAGTACTCTAAGTCTCATATTCCTTCCCGTTTGAAAGTTTTCGGGCACTTTTGTCGGCGGAACGTCCGTTAGATGCCCGACCGGGACCTTTCCGTAGACGAGGCTCGACAGCTGCACTATGGCTCCGCTGTTGACCAACTTGACGGTCTTCCCCCTTACCAGCTCCGATGCACTAAATTCAAATGCGCTTGCGTACTTTTCCTTGATCACTGACTCCTTAAGCGCCACGTGCGTCAGCCTCGTGAGGTAGTTGAAATCCAATACTCTGCAGTCGTGGACCGTTCCTACCGAGTATGTGCTCGACGTCAATATTGTGGCTGGCTTCAGGCTTTTGTCGTCCACGACGTCCTTGATGCTGCAGAAAAATAAGGTTGACGGTTCCTTCTCCTCTTCGTGCTCCAATACGAGCCCTGAACTGAGGCTCCTAACTACTTTACAGCTCATTACCGTGTGTTTCAAGTTTTTGTGCGCCAGTCCCAGTGGGCCTCTCCACTTAAGCAGCTGCCACTGTAAGGAAACGTAGAGCTTCCTTGCTTCAAAATCTACATATATTAGCCTCGCCTCCGCTCTGTCGTTTACTTCTTTGCAATCGTCGAGATTGCCCAGTGACCCTTCGGCGCTATCGGCAGGTTTATACGACTCAAGCGAGTGCAGAGGACTGACAAAGGCCGTCAATGACCCCAAACACTTCACAGTGTACCCACTCAGGGGTTGTTTATATGAATTTTCGCACTTTAATCTGTGCACTTCCGACACTTCGGCCGTCAACAGCAGACCCGGTTTCAACACGTCAAAAACCGTAGCGGTGTGCAAATCCATCGGCGTTTTATATTCCCATGGCCACACACACTTAACTAGCCCTCTCTCGGGGTTCATCGAATTCACGATCACGTGAGCCGTCGACGATGGTGGGTATCTTTTGATGAATTCGTTTTTCACTCCTTCCCTCGACTTCTCATCGTACATAACAAACCCGCTGATTGCGCTTTTCAGGTTAACGTTGAAGGACAAGGTAAAACCATGGTCCTCTTGCGATAAAACGGTAGCTGGTAAAAGTAACCCTGCAAATAAATTGTTTGGCCTAAGGTTCTTGTTAACCAAGGAGGGTTTTAGGCTCAAAGCAACGCTCGAATGATAAACTTCCAGGACGTAGCAAACGACGTTCGATCCCACACTAAAAGGTGAGGCGAGATTATCTTCCGAGCCGCCGGATTTCGATTCAACCAGGTCGAATAGCTCAGAATACTTTGCAAAGCCCACTATGTTGTTAAAAATGTGAATTCTAAGACCGAAGGGAGTGACCAAAGCAACAGATCCCAAAACTAGGGAACCGGGGTTCAAGGATTCCAAACTAGGAAGTTTGTAATCTTCAGGGTAATTTGAGGGTGTTGTTAATCCATTGATTTCAGGCGATAATGAAGAGTGTGATTTAGGTTTATTCACTTTATTTAAAGATGGCTTCCCCTTACTATCTAGTGTAAGGACTCTACCATTCAAGTTGGAACGAGGAAAATCCTCCTCTTTACTCATTTTATATTCTATAATACATAAATAAATATATATATTTGTAAATGAAATTAAAAAATGAAATCTGGTATGCAAAATTTCATGTAATAAACACCATACACAAATATTTAAAAAATAGGTTTCAGATATTAAAACAACAAGCATAACGTATTAAAATAACTCTAGTTCAGATTTCAAATAAAAAAGTTGAGTATAAATATCAAAAAAGAAAATATAGATATATATATACATTTACAAGTAAGAAGTTTAAAATATAATACTGTGTAAATTAATAATATTTGAAAATTATAAACAACAAGATATGAAGGGTTATTATATGAAGTTAAATTATGAAAACAAAATGTGTTAAATCTAAGACAATAGTAGTAAAAACGAGAATATCAAAAATGATCTCAATCAATATATAAATTGTTGGATTAATCGAAAATAAATAAATGGAAGAAAATAAAACACTATAAACTGTTAATTGATATCCTGCTTAAATATAACTCCCCATTGTACCCAAGGTATTAAATCACTCATATAAGGTATAGTATAAGGAATCCACCGTGTTTTGGATAATATTTTGAAGCTTTTATTTTTAATCTGTAAAACATAAAGTATTTGTTTGGAAAGTCAAAAATAGATACCCTTTTCACATTGTATTCTATCGGTGGAAGGTCAAAGGTGGAATTTACAATAAAAAAACATTGTTTATGTAATTTAACAGAAATATCGTATACACTCGTAAATTGGAAAGTAAAATTTATAAGTTGTGTAATAATAAGTGTTTTAATTGATGAAATTAGCACGGTTGTCCCAAAACTAGAATCACCTACACAATTGATAGTTAAACACAGTAATTGAAGCTTGTAGCATATAAAAAACAGGTCTGAAAGCGCACCGATCAAAGATGCATAACTTTCAGAAGCCAGAAAACGCCCTGAAGAGGGCAGCAGAGCTGAGAGCAATAGGACAGAGCGACGAAGCACTGACAATACTGCACTCAGCAATAGGACACAAGTTCTTCAGAATACAGGGATGGGACATGGTGCAGGAGCAGATAATGCTGGAGTACGTGGCACTGTGCATAGACCAGGACAAGCTGAGAATGGCAAGAGACGGACTGCACCAGTACCGCCTAATCTCACAGCACGCAAACGTCGCCTCGCTGGGAAAGGTAATCGTAGAGTTGCTGGATAGAGCGGAGAATAGACTGAAGAAAATTAAGGAGACGGTGCCGGAAAGTGAACCACTGAAGGGAGGAATAGTGGAGGACGGAATGGAGTACGACGAGTCGCCAGAAGCACTGATGGCAAGCACACTGCAAGTGGAAATGAGAGACCCAGCAACGAAATCACTGCACGACGTGTACAGGTTCCTCTGGGAGATATATAAAATGATACTGGACATCATGAGAGCGACGCCGAAGCTGGAAAAGGTGTACCACGAAACAGCAAGAAAAGCAATCACGTTCTGCAGAGAAAACGGAAGACTGATGGAATTTAAGAGACTGTGCGACGTGCTGAGAGGGCATTACTCGTTTCTCTTGAAGGTGCAGAATAAGCCGGAGATGGAGTGCATGCTGAAGCCAGAGCTGCACATAGAGACGAGAATCAACCAGCTAATCACAGCGTGCGACATGGGGATGTGGAAGGAAGCATTTAACACAGTGGAGGACCTATATACGCTTGGAATCAGAGATTACATCACGAAGACGTTCCAAGGCTCAGTCTCAGTGCTGGGACAGCAGAAGGAGAAGCTGCTGAAGTGGCTGGCAATATTCTACGAAAAACTGGCGCTGATCTTCTGGGTGTCAGACCTGCACCTATTCCACGCACTGGCAGTGCTGAGATACGTGATGCACATCAGAATGTACAAGAAGAAGGTGGCGGAGGAGGAGATAAGCTACCTGTGCTCGAAGGCAGTGCTGGCAGTGTTGGCAGTGCCGAACTACCAAAAGCACTCGAAGGCGACGGAGTACTCGACGTCGCTGGCGACCTCGACCTACGAGATGCAGAAGAGAATGTCAGCACTGCTGGGCTATAA
Source organism: Theileria orientalis strain Shintoku (assembly GCF_000740895.1). Classification (NCBI taxonomy): domain Eukaryota; phylum Apicomplexa; class Aconoidasida; order Piroplasmida; family Theileriidae; genus Theileria; species Theileria orientalis. Next base: position 475,412 of record NC_025260.1, on the reverse strand, counting down.
CACAATACCGACGAAGGAGTCGCTGCACTCGTCGCTGGCACTGAAGAATGTGCTGCCGCTGGCAGACCCGAACGTGCAGAAGCTGTACGAACTGGTGGAAAGCAGCAACTCGATGAAAATGTGTGTGCAAATGGTTCCACTGCTTAACAAGTTCGAAGAGAAGACATCAGAATACGCAGAGAAGGTGAAGAGTGTGGGCGTAAACGGAACAGGAGTGACGAACCTGGCAACAATAAGAAGGTCAGGAGACGATAGTCTGTACTCCTACTACGAGAAGATCAAGAGCGTGGTCTTCCACAAGATGCTGGTGAGACTGTCGAAAGTGTACGCGTCAATGACAATAGAGTTCTTCACGAAGTCGTTATGTCCACCAGGATTCTACGAGTGGAACCAGGCGGAAAAGGAAATCGCAGAACTGGTGTACAGAGGCCTGGTGCACATAAGGTTCGACTACACGAACAGAGTGTTCCACTTCAACCGCTCGGAAGTTAACTCGGACACAATAGCGTCAATAAGGCACCAGCTGACAGACCTGGGAAAAAATCTGTACTACGCAATGAAACTGCTGACCCCAGGAGACGAGAATAAGACGAGTGAGCAGAGAAGATTGCAGCTGGTGACAATGAAAAATAACATAGAAAAGGAACGTGCAAGACTGCTGAAGAGAACGACGGAAATATACCAGAGAAGACAAGAACACCAAGTAGTGCAGATGAGAGTGGAGGAGGAAAGGAAGAAGTTGGAAATGCAGCAGAAAATAAACGAAGAAAGAGCAGAAAAGGAAAGAAGAGAAGAAGCACTGAGACAGCTGGAGCTGCAGAGAAAGAAAGATGAAAAGTATAAAATTAAGAGCGAAATAGCATCGCAAATACTGACGGAAGTTAAAAAGTTGTGCACGCAAACGTCTAAGGTGTACGTTAAGGGGAAGACGCTGGAAGAGTTGACAGTAGATGACCTGATCGACGGAGTAGTCAACTACGAGGACCTGGAAAAAGCACACGAAGAACACCTGCTGAGAGAACGACAAGAATGCATAAAGCAGAGAAAGGCAGAAGTGAGAAGAGTAGATCACTTTTTGAGAGCAGTGAGAGAAGCGGACATGGAGCTGTACGAAGAGTACATGGAAAAGCTGGTCAAGGGAGACACGGAGTTGCTGATGGAAGTGAAGAAGAAGAGAGAAGACAAGTACAAGGAGGACGCAGAAGCAATGCTGCAAGAAAAAAACCTGTTCAAAACAGTCATGGAAGAAAAGAAGGAGTGGGTGGAAGAACAATTGGCAGAAAGAATAGAAGAGTACGAAGAGATGAGAGATCAGCAGAATGAAAGATTTAAGAAGATGCTCATCTCAGAAAAAATAGCAAGAGCAAGACTGAGGTACCAAGAAGAGCAGCTGAGAAGAAGACAAGAAGAACAAATGAGGTTGGAAGAACAAAGAAGACAAGAAGAGTTGCTGAGAAGGAAGGAAGAAGAGGAAGAACAGAGAAGAAAACAGGAGGAGGAACAGAGGAAAAAGAGGGAACAGGAGGAACGCAGAAGAAAGTTGGACGAAATAGCGGAAATACAGCGCCAGAAGGAACTGGAAATAGAAAGAAGGTTAATGGGATCGTACGAACAGAGCACACAGCAGAGAGTGAGACCCTTTAGACAGGACAGCTACGGTAAGCAGGAAGGATACGTGAAGCAGGATAGCTTTGGAAGGCAGGATAGCTATGGAAAGCAGGATGGCTATGGAAAGCAGGACGGATTCGTGAAGCAGGATAGCTTTGGAAGGCAGGATAGCTATGGAAAGCAGGATGGCTATGGAAAGCAGGACGGATTCGTCAGACAGGACAGCTTCGGAAGACAAGGTTATGGAAAACAAAGAGAAGAGCACAAGGAAGGAATGACGAGAACCGCGTCGAGAGAAGAAAAGTTCACAAGAACGTTGAGAGAAGACGGAATAGAAAACCATAACGTAAAGGAAACGCTGACGAGAGAACTGAGCAGAGAAAAGGGAACACGAGATGGAATCAGAGAAGGATACACAAGAAACAACAACGTCCAGAGAGAAGGAGACTCGTCGGAGGACTGGAGAAACGAAATTAAAAAAAATGAAAATAAACAGTACAGAGGATTTAATAAAAAAATAGTCAAAAAGCTGAGCGACGACGAAGGAAGCTGGCGAAGATGAGGCGAGACACAATCTAATAATACAAAAGTTAATATAATATCAAGTTTAAAATATATGTTAAACACGAAGTGTATGCTTTTAAATAAAATTTAATCAGAGGGAAAAATAAGCGGATAAGCCGTAAAAGAGTAAAACAAAGAGGACAAACACACACAGGACCGAAAGCGAGGAAACTAAGTTAAAACAGCCGAGATAGTGGTAAAAGGGCGAGAAACATATAAAGCGAAAATGGCAACGCCGAGAACTGACCGGAAGCCGACTGCGCAGGACGCAGTGGTGAAGAACGTGGACATGGACGAGGAGGCGCAGGCGCACGCGCTGAAGACGGCCGAGGAGGCGCTGAGCAAGTACGAAGTGGAGAAGGACATAGCGGCGCACATCAAGAGGGAGTTCGACCGGACGTACGCGCCGACGTGGCACTGCATCGTCGGAAGGAACTTCGGGTCGTTCGTCACGCACGAAAAGCAGTGCTTCATCTACTTCTACATGGGAACGATGGCAATAATGCTCTTTAAAAACGGCTGAGGCCACAAAGTAATGTGATCATCAGAAAAACGCGACCCGGAAGACGAGAAGGGGCGAGAGCGGAATACATGAATACACACGCACATATAGAGCAAATAGATAGAAAATTAGAAATTAGTTATCTGTTGGCGGAAATGCGCCTAACCAAAATGTATATCTTCATATCGAGGTCGAGGTCGGCGACGACCTGCTTGTCGGCAGTGAGGGACATGAGAAGTCCACCGAAGGAGGCGTAAATAGTCCTAAAAGAAGGTGAGTCGGAGAAAAGGGAGAAAGGGTAAAATTATAACCAAAATAGTTGGTGCTTACCGCGTTTCTGAGGAGACTTCCTCGAACTTGAAGATTTTACCGTACATGGCATACTCGTAGTCCCCGAGGAGGCTGGGAACGTCAGGGGACTCGCTCAAATTGACCTCGGAGCCACTGGGCAGCAAGGAGTTCGTGATGAGAATGTGAAGCATCTGAAAAGCGATGAGCGGACGTTGGAGTCTGACTTACAGCCTTGCTGTTGACCTGCAAAAGGTCAGAATTGACGTCCAGCAGGAGTTCGGCGTCAAAGCCGGTGCTTTTGGCGCTCAGCCTGGAGACGCGCTCGAACTTGGAGTTGTCGATCGACCGAACCAAGAAGCGGTCCTCAAAAACGCAAGAAGCGGTGGTCATTTTTAAGAATCTGGGAAAAGTTGCGATAAAAAACTATAGTATGAAAATATGTAAAAAAAATATAAATTCAAGGCCAAAGTGCAAAGAAGGACCAATATAAATTCACAGCACAGCACAACAATTTGTAGTATATATTCAGAAAAAATAATTAATGTGAGTTGTTAAAGCTGATAGAGCTGGTGGCTTTTAATCACCCAAAGCTGAAGCAAGGTCGTCGTCATCCAGTAGTCCATCTTCGTCCATTTCGTCTTCCTCTTCCTCGAGTTCGTCCTCCTTCCATGGGTTAGGCTTGTCAATGTGCAGCTTTTCGTGGAGCTGCTCAGAAATACCGAATCCGACAGGTTGAATCAGTGCACTGTAGACGTTCCTATCTACAACCGGGGGTTGCACGGCGTCATGAATCCAGGTTTCGAACATTGGAACCACGGATTTGAGCACGCCTACCAAAGTCTTCTTTATAACCTGCTTTGCTTTTGCTCCCATGCCGCCAACATTTCCTTGTTGCAAGAGTGATAAGTTGGTGAGTCCACCCTTGAGAAGTTCCCTTTCCAAGTCGGTCGCAATGAGGTCAACCACTTCATCAACCTTTGAGTTGAGATCATCCCTTATGACCTTGGTTAACCCTAAAAAAAATTAAAAAATAAAAAAATTACTTTCAATGCTGGCCTTTTGGACGAAGGAAGAGTTCTTCGATGGTCCCAAAAAATTTGCCCTGAATTTGTGTGATTGGGCAACACTAAAGAGAAGAGTAACGACAAACAAGAAGAATTTCATTTTAATTGGTAATTAAAACAAGAGAATAGTATAATTTGTAGTTTATAATGCGCTGAAGCAACAAATTAAATCTGGTTTTGATGATTAATGAATCTAGAAAGACGAATCAATCCACATACACCTTCGTGTAAATAATGTGTTAAAAAATTAAATCTAGGGGTTAAATCTTTAAAACTTATGTATAATTAAATCTGTAAATATAGTGAATGGCAAACAGCTTTGTGCACCTACATCCGGGTGATGTTGGAATCCACTGCAGAAATAGTATTCTTTATCTGCAGATAGGTGTTTGTGAATGATAAAATTAAAATAGGTCTACAAGAAAAATAATAATACTAAAAAACAGAATAAACTATATACAGTTGCATTCGTAGGCTTGAATCGCTGGTTTTAGAATATTTTGGGTGCATCATAGAACACTCAAGAGTTCGAGAGTAATTAATGAAAGAAAATACTATGAGTTAAGTATTAAAAATATATAAATAAAAATAAATTTAAAATAAGCCAGTTTGAACAAAAAAATATGTGTAGATAAGATCTATAACAATGATTAATCGAACAAGTGTAGATTGTACCTTATATACGGAAATTACTAGATTATTATTCATGATAAAATATCTCTTTGTCTACAGTACTATTAATTAACTTGTGTATAAAAATAATTGGATTATCCTGTGTGGATAAAAACCATGGGATTCTATCAGTAAATTATTAAAAATATATAATTAAATGGTTTTTTTAAAGAGAATAGTGAATATATGCCAAATCAATATAGTCAATTGCATAAATATTAATAAAATCTTATGATAAATTCATTCACACTACCGTGGTATTAACAATGTTTATAATAATCAAGAACTAATCATTAAAGTTGTATATTGTTGTTATTTTGTATTCATAATATGGTTTTGATTCATAGTTATAAAACAAAAATTAAATGAAAATAAAAGAAAATGGAAATTAGAGTTTTGCATAGAAAAAGATCAGATTATGCCCCGGAAGGGCCTAACGAAAGGCCGAAACCAATGAGAAATCCGGATCCAGAACTTCACCCATTCTCAAGGGTAAGGAAAACGGTTAAACAAACCAAAGTTTAGGCGAGAGAATACACGAGAGCACTTATCGCAACAAAGATGGATAAAATGTTCGCTAAACCGCTAATATCGGTATTAGAAGGACACATAGACTCAGTAAATACAATGGCAGTCAGTAGAACGAGGCTGGTAAGTGAAGTGATGTAAATAGTGGATGAATAGGCAGATCTGTTCACAGGATGCTGCAAAGGAGAAGTGAGAATGTGGAATCTGCTGAAAAAGCAAAGAGGAAAGATAATAGGAAGGCACGAAGGATTCGTTAACGGTAAGTTAAATGGAGTTTAAGATTGAGTAGGTTTATGCACAAATAACGATGGAACTCTTTTGTACTCGTGCGGAAACGATAAGTACCTGAAGTGCTGGAAAGTGAGAGACGTTAGCAAGGTAGAAGAGCTGGAAGACGAGGAAGCAGAGTCATTAAGAGAATATAACAAGCCACTAATAGAAGAATATAAAGCGAAGTCAGAGGTTAGAAGTAAAAAAAAATAAATTGGCGTAGCCGGCACACGCATTCCTGTCGAGTAGCATACTTAACGGACTGGATCACCACTGGTCAAGTGACCTGATAGGTAAGCAAAAGAATGAAATAAAGAGAATTTAGCAACAGCAGGAGACGAACTGGACATATGGGACGGGTCAAGAAGCCTACCAATCATGAAGTTCGAATGGGACTGCCAATCACTGTACTGCGTTAAGTTCAACCCATCAAACGTAAGCAAAAAAGCAAATAAAAGTAATCAGTTCAACGTGCTAGCGTCAACAGGAGCAGATAACTCAGTGGGTCTGTACGATATAAGAGCAAACACACCAATAAGAAAAGTTATACTGAGGCTGAGGTCAAACGCAGTGAGCTGGAACCCACAGAATCCAATCAACTTCACAGTGGCGAACGAAGATTCTAATTTATACACATTTGACACAAGGAAGCTGCAAAAGGCACTAATAGTGCACAAGGACTTCACAAACTCAGTGTAAGTGGGATAAAAAAACGAAAAATGTTTAGAACGGACGTGGATTACAGCCCAACGGGGAAGGAATTCGTAGCAGCCTCGTTCGACAAATGTATACGGCTGTTCACAATGGAAGGAAGAAGCAGAGAAGTCTACTCAAACAGAAGGATGCAAAACGTGCTGTGTTGCAGATTTTCGCTGGATGGAAGATTCGTATGCTCAGGAAGCTCAGACATGTGCGTGAGAATATGGAAATCAAATGCATCAGAACCGATGGGACCACGAACGTATAGAGAACAAGTGACTTTGAACTATCGAAACTCACTGAAGGAAAAGTATAAAGCATTGCCGGAAATAAGAAGAATTCAGCGACACCACCACGTGCCGAAGCTAGTGCTCAAGGAACAGAAGCAAAGACAGGAGAAGATCACAGCGAAAAGAAGAAAAGTAAGATAAAAATAAAATAATAAATGCAATGTAGGAGATAAATAAGGCACTTCACACGAAGGAGACAAAAATAGCGCAGGAGAAGGAGAAAGCAATATTGAACCAAAGAGAATAAAGTTAAATGTCTCATACATACATAAAGTAACATGTAATATAAGTAATATAAATTGTAAGTGTTAACAAGATAAACTAATTAATACAATTATAAAAAAAGATCATAGAACCTGATCACACATCAGGAAGGGCAGGCAAAGGATCTATGGAAATAAACTAATTAAACGGACAGATCAGAATACAGCAAATACAGTGCTAATATACAAGGTTATACAACCTTGAAACCAATTATTCGTCCAATGGTGATAAATTTTTCAACAACCGTGATGTAACCAATTTATGGTGTCAATCATCAAAGTTGCAGTTGATATTTTTCAATATAGTGGTTGTATTTAGTATATATCAAATTCGATAGTTTGTTGTATTATAAAAATTAAACGCAGTTGTTATGAGTAAATATGGAAATTGTCGAACTAATTATATACCAATACATAAAATATTGGAATATATCATATAATTGCATCCACTTTGACATTCCAATGTCCAAGCCGATGAACGAGCATAAAAATAGTATACTCTTTTGACATACCATAGAATTTGGATCTTGTATTATAAACATCAAGTTGCCTCTTCCTCTAGATAACAAATATAATTCCTCGTTCTTTTGAGATTTACAAGCATATGACTGTTGTATAAATAAAAGCTAAATTATAGTTGTTAACTGAGGCTACTTGATGTTTAATTGACCGGGCATTACATAGTTCTTTCAGTTCAAATTGTAGTTCGTACAGAATCATCGATAATCATATGTGCATTTTTTTGTTTTAATTATATTTGTTTATCATTAGAATCAATATTTACCAAACCAAAATATTTATCGATTAAATATTAAAAAAGTTTACGAACAAGTAACAGAGAAGGATATTTTGAATTTGTACACCAAATGTATTTTTAACCAGAGATATTTAATTACCCACACCCTAAGCTTAACAAATACATTACAATAATTATCCTCTCCAGCTGATTGAAATGTTTGGTAAGAAATCGGTGATTATGGACGATTATGTCCAAAATGATATAAATGACTGTGTAGCTAATGAAAATTATTACGACAACGTAGCAATCAGAGATATAGGTTATGAGAGAAACTTAATGGACCATAAAATGAAGGCGGAAGCAAACACATTGAAGTTAAACAGGGATTTGGAAGAAACACCACCATATCTTAAACTAAACGGTTTAGAGATGTACAACGGAAGAAGAAGCGGAATCTACGAAAGGAATCGTAAGAATAAGTTTGATGATGAGACATTCATGGATATACTTAATAAAAACGGAATCAAATTTGAGTCCAAGCAAGAATTGATCAGAATTCTAACCAAAATAAGGTGCAAGTACTCATGGTCACAAGGATTCTCATTACAACTAGGATCAAAAGGAAGAAAAATAATGTTGCAACTTCTGAGATTAGCCTACAGGTCAAATAAAAAAAATAAAAACATATTCCAAAACAAGAACCCACCCACAACGATAAGCAACCTTCCATTCTTCAAAATATCAATGTTATGGGAGCTGGCGAATGATATGGGCGTGTTCGAACATGCGATATTGATTCACGAACTGTTTGGCAGCTTTAAGAAAAAGTTAATCACCCCGGAAAATACAAGCTTTTATTTCCCAGACACTGGAGCCGAGAAGTATAAATATAAAAATAACATTTACCGTAAGTTTGTAAAAAATTTTATTCCATCCGTAGAAAGGAGACTGAACGAAAATATTGAACTGGAACCGAAACATAACGAGCTTAACAACGCAGCGTACGGTATGCCGCAGAGCGGTGAATTTGTGAAGATGAGGGAACAGATATCCCAGGAAAACTCGATGAACTTGCGGAACTCGATCATAAACGACGTAGTGTTGTCACAAGACCACCTCACAATGAACCCACCATATTCTCCCCAAGCTGTAGGGCTGATGCATCAAAACAAGCACCAATACTCGCTGACCCCTCCAGATGAAGCAAACAACCTGTTCAACATGAAGGGTAAGTACAAGGAGAAATGTTATAAAAATGTAGCATTCGATGCATACAATCAAGGGGTGCCAGCAGCCAATGCAGCCATCAGCGCCGGCCCGAGGTCATTCTTATCAAACGAATTAAACCCGCACATGAACTTCACTCCAACGCATCAGAATTTCATTTTCAAACAGAATAAGTTCCGCGGGTCGCCCAGCTCAGTGTCGACCTGCGTGTCGTCATATGTGGAGGAGGCCATGAACGACCACAAGCTGCTCCACGCAGCCACAGCATACGACTTATGCAGTCCCCTCAACGGCTCATTCTCCGATTTATCAGACGTAAACGGCTACATGACGATGGACAATGAATTGACCAACTACGACAGCATATTCCTGGACAACATGGTAAACGTCGATCAGATGGAATCAGAGACTCTGGAATCCTTTTCCTCATATTTGAATGCCGAATAAAAATACACAAAAAAAGGCATTATTGTGCTCATAATGTTTAAATTATACCTTCATCTAACGTAGTTTTAATTTATAGTGTTTATTTACGCGTTATTCAGTGTCTACCTTCGCACTCATCTGCAGATTTTTGGTACAGTGCTTTTACGCTTAGTTTTACAGGGTAACTGGTAGGTTATGATATTTATCATGAATGAAAGCCGGAAATTTGGTCTTAATATCGCAACTGGTGCGCGAAGGCCAAGTCGATTATGCTTAGACACTCTGCCGTGTGTGTGCTCAACTGAGTGGAAAACGGTACCGGCGCCCACGTATACTGAATATGTAAATGAGTGCAGCTCTGTGAATAGCGAATACTGAAAGTGTGTAGATGCCACTAGGTATATGAAGAGGTAAGAGAAAGAGAGCGTATCTGGTAACACAATAACTGTCTAAGGGCGCGCAAGGCCGGACAAAAAAGTTCAAGGCTGAGTAAATGTGCAACGCTGTCTAAGGGCCCGCAAAACTGCCTAGAAAGTGAAAGGGTGAGTAAAAAAGTGCAAAACTGAGTAACGCGAAATATAGTTTAGTAGATTAGCGGCAGTTTGAAAATTAAATAAATCCAAATCCCTCTTTTCCTTCCAAAATTGCCTGGAGAAGCTTCGACTTAAGCATGTCCTTAGACCGGTAAACGGGGAGGTCAAGCTGGTTGAAGCAAGTGTGCGCGGTGGGCAGCCTGTCCTCGCCGAAGGTCTTGTGAATGGACATCTTTTGGGGCCCGCGCATGCCCATGAGGTTCTTGAAGCCGCCGATGGGCACGCGGCTGGTGCCAGTGACAAACTGCAGAAACGCAGCAAGGTGACTCTGGTCAAACTCGCCCAAGATCTCCCAGAGCCACCGAATCTGGTCACTGGACTCGGAGTAGTTGACGTACTCCACGTTCTGGCGCATGTTGCGCAGGTCAATGATCGGGATGCCGGAGATGAGCAGCTCCAGCTCCCGGTCGTCGAAGATGCTGATGAGCTCGGGGGAAATGAGCTCGCGGAAGCCCTCCATGAAGGCGTCCAGCTGGTCGCGGATGCCGTTGGTGACCTTGTGCTTGCAGAGCAGCTGGATGTAGCGGTGCTTGTTGTCGTCGGTCACGAGGATGTTGCGGCCGTTGGGGATCAGGTCGATCACCTTCACCTTCCCGAACTCGTCAATCTCAGTGCTGAAGTAGAGCTCGAGGCCCAGCTGCTCCAGCGTCGAGTTCCTGATGCTGATGAGGTTGTTGTAGAACTGCGGGTCCACCGACTCCGCGTCGCAGGGCGTGATCCGCGTGCCGAGCATGTGCTTGTAGAATGAGCGGCAGAAGTAGGCCTCCATGTGGTGCCCGTCGTAGAGCGCCTTGCCGATGATCCTGCCGATGAACCTGAAGTAGTTCAGGTGGTCGGGGTTAATTGCGGAGAGCGGGTTCGGGTGGTTGAACTCCTGCTTGCGGCCCTCGCGCGTGAAGAGCGCGTAGTTCGGGTTGAAGATCTCCTTGGAGAGGATGGTGTACCACTCGCGCGTCAGGCCGCCGGCGTCGACGCCCTCCTCGCCTCCGAAGGAGACCGTCAGCTTCCCCTTCATCTCGTCGCTCGTCTTCAGGCGCAGCTGGTGGTAGCTGTCGAGGAAGACGTGCTGTCTCCTCACGTTGATCTTGATCGGGTCGATTCGCAGGCCGATGCGGCCCTCGCGCAGCTTCTGCCTGAAGTACTGCCTCTTCACGTCGAAGCTGAGGCACATGGGCGCCACTTTGATGAGCGGCAGGAACGCGTTGTTGAGCATGGAGGGGCTCTGCTTGATGAACAGGTTCAGCAGCTTCTTGTGTTTCTCCACGAAGTTGAAGCAGGTCACGTGGGTCGTGCTCATGTCGATGAGGTCGTCGTCGTCGTCGCGCAAGCCTCTGGCCCACTCCATGGTCAGACTTGAACCTGGGTAATCGTCGAGAGAATATTGATCTGGGTTTTCTCCTTCTGGGAACCCCTGACCTTCTCCGGGGTTTTGGGCTTCCGGGAACACGTTACTTTCTCCGGAACGGAAAGCTGACGGCGGATAAATATCTGCCGATTGTAAGGCCCGGAGTGTGTAAATATCTCCGGAATGTAAAGCCTGGAGCGGATAAATATCGCTGGCCTTAAAGCACCGCTTCTCTCCGGGCCCCGCCGCCTCGTAGTTGATGTGCGATAGGATCTTGTCGAACTGCATGTCGGGCACGTTGTACTCGTGGGCCATCATCGTCTGCGAGATCGTCAGGAAGACCTCGATGAGCGGTATGAGCGAGCGCACCTGGTCGAAGTTCTCGGGGTCCTCGATGTGCAGCTCCTTGTAGAAGTCGCCCGCGATGTCCTTCGCCAGACTCAGCTCAGTCAGTTGCTGCAGACACTCGTCCAGGTGCTTCCACAGCTTGTCCAGGCGCAGCTCCTTGAAGAAGCCGTGCAGCTCCTCCAGGTACCGGCCTGCCGCCGACTCCTGCTGGTCTGACTCGCTCGCGTCTGACTCTGCGTAGGCCAGCTTCACCGTCTCCAGCATCAGCTGCGTCATCCTCACCAGCGCGAGCATCAGCGGCTCCATCTGGTACTCCAGGTGCATTTCCAGCTTCTCTTCGTCGGTGTCCGTCATGTTGAGCAGGCAGGAGGATATCAGCTTCTGCACCTCCCTGTATTTGGTCGCCATGAACTCCACGATCAGCGTGCGGTGTCTATTCCTGAAAAGCGCCGCCATGATCTGCGAGATGATTTCCATATGCGCGTTTGCGTTTGCGTCCTTCGCGTTGCAGAGCTGTAGCCAGGCGCTCTGGCACCTGTAGGAGGTGAATATCTGCAGGAACATGACCAGGGCGCCCAGGCTCAGCGAGTTGATGATGCTCGAGTGCACGTTCGAGTCGACTGCGGTGGTCCTCGCCAGGTCGCCCACAATCTCCTTGTCGAGCCCGCTCATGCTGGACTCCTGTCTGTAGTTGGCCGCGTTGTTCGACTCGGGCGTGTACGGGTCGAGGCCGTGTCCGTCGAGCTTCTGCGAGTCCGAGTTGTGTACGAGCAGGTTGTGGATGACCATGAGCAGGTGGTTCATGTGCTTCGTGCTCGACTGGAACAGGCTCGTCGCAGTCGCGTTGAAGAAGAAGTCGATCGGGTGGAAGCTCGAGATCCCGTCCGTGCGCTTCCTCTTCCTCTTCAGCTCGTGCGAAGTCGGCTCGTCCACGTAGCCCATGTTCCTCGAGAACGAGGTCACCGTCATCGGGAGCGCTATGAACAGGCTCCGCAGCTGCTCGAGAACTCGCTCCGAGCACATGTAGCTGAAGTTTTCGTACTCGAGCTTCGTCGAGGTGTCGAAGACCTGGCGGATGCTGTTCGAGAGCGTCTGCGGCTTCTCCCCCTGGTCAGGAGCCTGCTTCGGCTTATTGAAAAGCGTGTGCGAGCTTCTGAGTGCGAAGAAGCTCGAGAAGGCGTTAGCGCTCCTCGCGTTCACTATCTTCGGGCACTTTTTGAAGAATGTCTCGTCCACGTCGGCGCAGTCGTATTCCATCTCCACGTTCAGGATCGACTCCTTGAGCATGTACAGGAGCATTTTGATCAGGTCGTTCTGCGAGGGCCCCAGGGAGATGTTGTACAGCAGCTTGAAGAAGACCCTCTTGTTAATCTCGTTTGGCAGGAAGAACATTTTGCACACTCCGACCAGGGCGCTCGAGTCCATCTCTCCTCCGCAGCCTTTGGACAGCAGACTGTAACTCGAGTCTGCGGTCTCGTCTCCTTGCGACTCTGTCGGCGCGTGCTCCTCTTTGCTCTGCGCGTTCTCACCGGCCGCCCCTCCTGGCCCCTCCTTCTGTGCTCCGAACCCGGGTCCTCTTCTGTACAAACTTGGGCTGCAGGGCGAGGTCGGCAGCGACTGCATGATCTCGTCCATCACGTTGTCCGAGGTCACCTCCGGCGCCTCCTGCTGCTCCTGCTGTATCGACCTGTTCGGGAACAGGTCCATGAGCCCCGGGTCGAACGTGTTCAGTATCTGCGGTATCGACTGCAGTATCCTCGGGTCGAAATTGGAGCTCCTGTCGTCCATGTCCGTGTTCTCCGGACTCAGCAGCGAGAGGTCATTCATGGTGCCTGCCAGCGATATCTGGTTCAGCGACTCGTTCAGTCTCGACATCCTCAGGTTTCTTCCTGATAACAAGAACACGTCCCTCATCATGTCATTTCTCCTTCCCAGGCTGCTTGACATTCTTCTGCCAATTCTGTGTCTTCCATTGATTCTTCTGTTCATTCCGTTCTGTCCTCGTATCTCCCCTATGATGAATCCCAGTGTGAGCCCGTTTCCTCCTTCGTTCCTCGGCTCTGTGGCGTCCGCTCTTATGATCTGGCTCCTCGGAAATGCTCTTTCAAGGTCATTTCTGCCTGAATCGTTCCTGTTCATGTTGTTCAGTATTGGCAGGATGAATGGCCTCGACGCTGTTACTGCGTTCGCCGGATTCGATCCTGCGGGCGCCCTCGCCGCGTTAGAACCCACCTGCAGTGAGTTGAAGTGCGACTGGAACCTCGAGCGCAGGTTCTCCAGCAGCTGTGGCTGCGAGTTTGTCTGCTGACTTGTGTTCGCCGGCCTTTCCAGCGCCTCCAGACTCGTGGTGATGTTGGTCAGGAACTCGTTCACTGAGTTAAAGGCCTCTCCTCTGAAAAATGGCCCCAGCGCAGCCAACAGACTCGTGTTGTCTCCCTGCAGGTCTATTGACGCGTTAATCTCGTTTGCTTCAGTCGAGTTCTCTCCGTAGATCGCCCTCGTCACCTCCAGCCTCAGCGCCCTCGGCAGCGCCTCCAGGTACTGCAACTCGGACCTCGAGGGCACAGGCTCCTCGAGGTTCGCTGCCGGCCTCGGCCTAGAATCTCTCAGTGAGGAGACTGTGTCTACGCTTATCGTGTTCAGCTGCTGTGATATGATCTCCTCCCTCATGTCGGTGGGCAGCTCCGCTATCACTCCCGGGTCCATGTTCGCCAGTGAGAACAGCTCCGTGTACGTGATTCCGAGTGCGTTTGCTATGAGTTCCAGTCCCCTGTTATAGTACCTGCCCTGCGAGTCGACGTCCACAGTTTCGCTATGCTCAGGCACCACTGGCTCAGTTACAATGGGCTGATTCTCTGATTGATCGCCTAACAGGGTAGCCTCGGCAGTTTGGTCCGCCTGTACACCATCAAAACTGGGTTGGGTCGTTGGCACACCATCAAAACTGGGTTGAGGAGTTTGCACTCCGTCAACACTTGACTGAGCAGTTTGTGCGCCGTCAACGCTCGCCTGTACCTCCTGATGCGGGACAACGCCATCAACGCCGGGCTGGGCCTCCGCCTCCTCCTTTTCCGCCTTGGCCTCCTGCTCCTCAGTCTCCGAGTCGTGATACTTCACCTTGAACACCTTCATCCTCTTCAGCAGCACGTGCATCAGCGGGTCCGGCAGCTGGACCGTGCACGGCCTCTTGAACTGAGGGAGCAGCGGGTTCTTGGAGAACATGTCAAAGTCGCCCGAGCTCGACCACGTGTCGTTCTGCTGTCTGTTGTCGTTCGTCTGCACCGAGTCCTGCGTTCTGAAGCCCCCCGTGTTCCTCGAGGTTCCGTTCGACGACTGCCTGTTGCTGTTGGCCGAGCCCACGGTGTACATCCTCTGCGCGCTAGTGGCCGCCGGCGGGTACGCGACGCTCGAGACCGTGGTTGGAACTCTGACGTTGTTCGAGTGGCTCAGGTTGTACCTCGCGTTCTGGTTGTTTGCGAACTGTATTTCGATGTGGATGGTGTGGTCCCCGTGGGTTCCTTGGGTCCCATAATTCCCGTTGTTCGACCTCGTGAGTGTTCTCTGGCTTCCGTACGTCGAGTCCTCGTCTGCGGGCACTATCTCCTCGGCCCCCTCATCTGCGTGTTCGTCGTGTTCGCTCAGCGACGCCAGGTAGTCGCTTTCGTTTTCCTCCGGGATCGATATGTTCGTCGTCGTGTCTATGATCTGGCTGTTTTCCGCCCTCGATGCCTCGTCGATCTCTCCTGCCACCCGTATCCTCGGGCCCTCGTCCTCTTCTTCCTCCTCTGCGTCCTCCATGCTCGAGCTTGAGACTGAGGGCGTGTACTCGTTCGACTGGTAGTCCTCCTCCATCTCGTGCGGCAGCACCATGTCCACGTTCGCCTCGTCCTCAGACGCTTCGTCCATCGCATTATCTGTTTCCGTGGTCTCGTTGCTCTCCGAGCTCGAGACGTCTATGATCATCTCTCCCTCGGGCTCTCCCTCCTCAGTGTACTCGCCCTCCTCCGTGTACTCTCCCGCCTCTGTGTACTCCCCTTCTTCAGAGTAGTCGAGTTCTAATTCGTCGTCGTCCTCGTCGTCTTCGTCTTCGGTTACGTCCTCGCTATCCTCGTCGGTGTCCATCTGATCTGAGTCGTCGGTCACTGAATCCTCCAGCTCCACGACCACTGCTGCTTCGTCGCCCTCTTCTGGCCGCGGCTGCTCGTACGTGACGTTCGTCGTGTTCGTGAGAAGCACGAGTACTCTCGTGATTGAGCCGCAGACCACTCTCGTCTCCGATTTGAACAGGTCTAGCCTCGCCAGGATGATGCACAGGTTCTTCTTCAGGTGCACGAGCACTTCCGAGAGGTCAACCGTGTCGTTGAACCTGAGTTGAAGCAGGTTGTGCAGCAGGTTACACAGCGTGTACACTGCCATGGGCACCAGGTAGGGTCCTGTATCTCTGTGGTTCATTCCTGCTATGTGGTGCAGCATCTCCGCCAGCTCCTCGACCACGCACGCCGCAGCCTCTTCGCTATGCGAGGACAGTACCATCAGCGTGGTTGAGTAGCTCTCCAGCGAGTCGATGATCATCTTGCGCATCCGCTCCACTTCCGAGGCCTCTTCCGTCTCCGACTTACTCCCGCCGGACCCGGTCCTCGCTGACGAATCCAGTGCGCTGGGCTCCATGTTCTTCGGGTACACTAGGCAGCAGATCATGCTGAAGACTGTCCTCGTTATGAACAGTATCAGCGACTTCATGTTGTACTTGTCCAGCCTCTCCAGCTTGTACGGGAACGTCCTTAGATGCAGCTCTCCCGCGGCTCCCCCGATTTTGCCCCCGTGCTCCGGGTAGTTAAGCGGCAGCGGGAAGTTATAGTTGATTGCGTTCAGCAGGAAGAAGTAGTTGCTCGTCGTGAAGGCCAGCGGGTAGAACGTCCTTGCCTTGCTACTCAACTTGTTACTAATCTTGCTACTCAACTTGCTACTAATCTTGCTGCTCAACTTGGCATTCACCTCGTTTTTCAACCTGCTTGTCTCCTTGGTGTTCGACACGTCCGTGAGCCCGTGCAGGTTGCACGAGATGTGGACGAACTCCGCTATCATTCTCACCATCTGGAACGCTCTCTTCTGGTCGATCTTGAACTCCGCGGTGTCGACCATCTCAAAGTCCAGTCCTTCCAGTGAGACCAGGTCCCTCACCAGCTTATCGTTCTTCAGCGCCACTGACAGGTCCTTCAACTCATAGTTCCGCGGCTCAACGGTTTTCGGCCATATCCGTGGTGAGTTTCCGCTAAATTGCCTTTCCTGCAAAGTCAACTCATACTTCGTCTCCAACGGTATCTCTTCGGAGATCGGGTACTGCGCCTCGTCCACTGTGATAACACACATGCTCTCCACCATCTGGAACAGCAGCATCGGGCACTTCCTGTTGAACGGGTGCATCCTTTCAATGAAACTGTTAAAATTCATCGGCCCCTGACTCAGCAGAGTCAGTATCTTGTTCTTTATGGACGGCCTCAGAACCGCGTTGTCCTCCATAACGCGCAAAACGATCGTGGAGACCATGCGCAGCGCCTGCGGACACTGCGCGGACCTCGGCAACGCCAGGAGCAGGCGCAAAAAATCCATGCTCGACTTGGTCGTCAGCGACTTGTAGCGCGCCAGCTTGTCCGCGTTCTTGTACGCCTCAGTCAGGCTCGTCAGGATCGAGAGCAGCGAGAAGGAGACCTCGCCGTCGAGCCCCGGGAAGAGGTCCAGCGTCCTCATGCACGCGTGGAGCAGGCGCTCCTGCGCCTGGTCCGAGACCTCGTACTCGCGGTACTGGCGCAGCGCGTCCCTCGAGAGCCTCGGCGGGTGCAGCAGCGTCGCGTCGAGGATGCTCGTCTTCACGAGCTCGTGCAGGCATATGAGCGCGTACTTGAAGAAGGGCGGCGGGGCCGCGATCTGCGGCGTGCACCCGCGCGCGTGGAGGCCGTAGCTCAGGC
Organism: Theileria orientalis strain Shintoku; assembly: GCF_000740895.1. Classification (NCBI taxonomy): domain Eukaryota; phylum Apicomplexa; class Aconoidasida; order Piroplasmida; family Theileriidae; genus Theileria; species Theileria orientalis. The sequence goes on along the minus strand of NC_025260.1, from coordinate 458,017 downwards.
GGTCGAAGTCGAACTTAGTGGCCGAGGTCCTCTTCGCGAACCAGGTCTCCCACTCGCCGCCGAGGCACCACTCCGGGAGGAGGAGCGGGAGTCCGAACTTCCTCCTCATGTTCAGCAGGTTCATGCTCAGGACGCCCTTGCTGAAGCACTGCGCCCTCAGGGTCAGGAAGTGCTCGACCACCTCCAGCACGAGCTGGAGCATGTTGACCGGCTTGTTGTTCTCGTCCCTGACCTTGTAGGCCAGGTGCGTGAAGTTCTCCTTCCCCGCGAGCAGGTGCGAGAGCAGGTAGAAGAGCGCGAGCAGCCTCTCGTGGTGCACTGCCAGGCTGTTGTTGTAGTCCAGGTCGAAGGCGTCGTACTCCGAGGCCTGCCTGCCCGAGGACTTGCCCGAGTCCACCGAGTCTCTTCTGATTGGCACTGCCATGCCCAGGCCGCCCAGCTTATACGATCCGCGCGACTTCGCCGTGGTCAGTGAAACGCTCGACCTCATGACGACCGGCGAGTGCGGCGCGCCGTTCCACTCCGCGAGCGCCTTTTCGAGCACCTGCTCCAGCGCCGCCTGCTTCTCCGCGTCCTCGATGAAGATCACCGGGCTGAAGAGCGAGAGTGCGTTTTCCGTCTTCAGGTTCAGCCGACTCGCCTGGAACTCCCTGAAGGTCACCGAAATCTGAACCAGAATGTAGTTCAGGAGCGTCAGGATGCTAAACTCCAGGTCCGCGTTGTTCTTGTTGTTCTTGTTCTTCTGTTCGTCGCCTCCGCTGTGCAGTCCGTTCGTCATCGCGCTGGGCTGAGGCGGTTCTCTCCTCGCCCTCAGGTCCGAGGGCAGCGTGAACTTGAGCTTGAACGAGTGCAGCTTAAAGATCGTGTCGTAGGCTGTCGGCAGAAAGGTCGGCATTGAGCTCGACAGGTTAAGTATGTACTCGATAAGGTGCGCCCTGAACTCCAGTGACAGGTTCTCGATGATCTTCTTGTAGTCCACCGCGTCCACCGGGTACGTCGTGTCGTAGTCCATGATCGAGTCCATGTTGATGTGGAAGAGCACGTCGCGCGGCAGGCGGTAGTTAGCGCACTCGTAGTCCGTGCTCGTCGCGTCCGCTGAGTCCGTCTGGTCCGGCGGCTCTATGTTGCACAGGTGGAACAGGTGCGAGCGCTTCAGGTGCTCGAGTGCCTTCTGGTTCACGTTGTCGTCCTCCGCGACCTGCGAGTAATCTCTCAGGTCCATGTTCTCCAGCGTGAAGTCTCCGATGTTGATCAGCCAGTCCGTGAGCGCAGTGATGTCCGACGTGCCGCAGTGCGAGATTGCGTTGTTGATGTCCCTGTCGTTGAAGCCCATCTCTGAGAGCTGCGACCTCACCGTGTCCAGGTTCGTGGCGTCTGCGTCTCGCGAGTCCGCGTCCGAGTCCGAGCTGTTGGTCATCCGCGTCCTTCTCCTGCTCATGCGCGCGTTCGTGTGCGCCGGCGCTGCTCCTGCTGCTGACTGCTCTGCGGCCTCGCCCGGCGCGTTCGTGCCTCCGACGTTCAAAAAGTGCAGGTTCAGCGCCTGCTGCCTCGATGGCGAGAGGTAGTCGAGCACGTAGATGTGCACCTTGATCAGCAGCGTCGCCAGCTTCGTCGGCATGTAGAAGAACGGGCTCGCCGTGCTCGAGGCCGGCGCCGACGGCTCCAGGTTCGCCATGAAGCCGAACCAGCGCCAGCAGGTGCTCACGAAGCTTGCGACCATCTTGTTGAACATGTTGCCCACGTCTCTCCTCTGCTCGTGCTGAACGTGCCTCGAGCCGCTGACGTTGTTCGCTCCCCGCGAGCGCGTCGAGTTCTGCCGCACGCTCAGCTCGAAGGTGAGCAGGCTCATCAGCGCCGCGTCGATCTGCGTGTTCAGGACCGTCCTCGGGTTCGTGCACTTCGAGAAGAAGGAGAGGCATATTTGCAGCGAGTTGACCACGCTGCTGTAGAGCGACCTCAGCACCGGCAGCTCGCACTTGGCCAGGTCCTTCGCGAGGAGCTCGATGCTCTGGAAGGTCTCCGCGTCTATCTTCGGGCCCAGGATCTCCTTCCGGGTAAGCGTCGCGTTCATCTTCGCCGCCATCGTCGTCGCCACTGCGAAGAAGAGCGTGAAGAAGTAGTCGAACGAGTTAGAGACCAGCTTCATGCCCTCCGCGCTCACGAAGAGGCACATTGTGAAAAGGTACAGCCCGTTCGTCCTTTCGTCGATGATCAGCCTGTAGATCAACTCCAGCACGTCCGACATGTACTTCACCTTCATGAAGTACTTAACGTGCACGTCTGCGTCCGTGCCCGTTCCCGTCGCCGTTTCGTGCGCCGTCGTCAGCGAGTCCACTGTCGCCAGCAGACTGTATGTCAGCGTCACGATCTGGCTTGCGTTTTTGATCAGGTGCGTCCTCAGGCAGTCGTTTCCGTTCGTGCCCAGGCAGACCGCCTTGTTGATCGACATGTTAAGCGAGAGCATGACCGACCTCGCCGCCTGCAGCGTCGACCTGTACATTTCCACCACCATCAGGTCCCGGTCGCCCAGTCCGCAGTTTCCTGCTGTTGCTGCATCCTGGCTTCCTCCTTCGGTGCTCGAGTATGCGTAGAGGCACTGTGTTGACCAGAACAGGTCATTCGATGAGAAGACCACGTCGCTCTGCGCGTTTTTCTTGTCCGCCGTGAACTCCTTGTATGCTCTCAGCTGCGGGTGATCGTGCGACAGGTGCACGTTTGAGACCGGGCAGAACCGGTTTGAGATTGCGAATGACGAGGACAGGTTGTAGAACATGTTCGCCAGCTCCGAGGAGAGCACGTCGAGCGCCAGCGTCGCCGTCACGTGCAGGTCGCAGGTTGACATGTCCGCGAAGTTGACTCCGAGCTGGTGTTTTCCGCAGCAGCCGTTTTGGTACACGCTCGCGTTGTCCTTGTGCATCAGGTGCAGGAACTGCAGCGTGCCGTGGAACCTTTTGAAGTCGCAGTCCTTGATCATGTGCCTCTCGTCTCCCTGGCCGTTCGCGTCGCCCGTGTGGCTCGACTGGCTGCTGAACGAGGCCGACCTCGAGCCTGCGCGGCTTCCCGTCGACTTGGCGTTATCCGTGCAGTAGTGGTAGTTGTTCAGTCTGTGCACGTAGCTGTTCGTCGCTCTATGGCGCTTCCTCGGGCTATTCCTCAGGAATGAGGCCAGGTACTCCTGCGTGATCGCGTGGAAGTGTATCACTGAGGGCATCGGCGACTGCGAGGTCAGGTACTTCACGATGAGCACCAGCGGGTGCTGCGAGTATATTTGCAGGAACATCGGCGGCAGGCACGGCACTGTGCACAGCTGCATCAGCAGTTTAATCCCGTCGCACGAGTTGAAGTATGAGACGCTCTGCGGGTACGAGAGGAAGGTCGAGAGGCACTTGCCCAGGTTCGCGATCCTGTCTGCGAAGAAGTCTCCTGGCTTAAGCCGGTCCAGCAGCGAGAGCGTCTCCAGCGTGATCGGCTTCGCGTTCGTCCTGTACTGCTCCAGGTACTGTCTCTTTTCCGCGGCGGCCACTTCCGTCGGCACCGCCTTAAACTCCGGGAATGTCAGCGACTCCAGCAGCAGGTCATAGATAACTCTCACCAGCCTCTTCACCACCAGCAGGTGCGCCGAGTCGTGGTGTCTCACCACTGTGTCCAGCGATATTCCTATCGAGGCTGCCACTTCTCCGAACCTGTCGAAGAGCACGAACTCCTGCTTCACCACGATCTCCGCCAGCTTCAGCACGAAGGAGTACTTCATCGACTTGTAGTACTCCTGACCCGACCTGTGCATAAACAGGTCCGACACTGCCGTCGGCACCACGCCCAGCGCCTCCTCCGATCTCAGCGTCTCCTCGTTGATCGAGCACAGGAATGCCGGCACTATCCCCAGCCTGTGCATCTCCTCCTGCGATACCGGGTCGTCTCCCAGCGTGTCCAGGATCAGCGTCGCGACGCTGCTGTAGACTCCGTGTCCGTACTTCAGCGGGTCCTTCAGGATCCTCAGGATCACCGGCACCATCGGGCTCGTGGGCGCGAACACGTCGTAGTCGTTGATCTCAGTCCTTCCTGAGTAGGGCCTCGTCACTGAGTATATGTCCTTCACCAGCGTCTTGAAGAGGAAGATTCTTGCGCTCCACTCGCTCAGCGCCAGCCAGTACTCTCTGAGTACCTGCGGGTCGGTCGATGTCGGGAGCAGCCACCCCTGCGGCCATCTTTTTTTCTTCGCCGAGGCGTTTCCGAAGTGCACAAAGTGCTCAATTTTGTACATGTCGAACTTAAGCCTCGATATGAGCATGTGGAAGAGCTGCAGGTCCGTTCTCAGTGCTCTCGACACCGTCTGGTTGTAGTCCAGCAGCGCCTCGAGCACCTGCACCACGTAGATGATCACTGGTGTGAAGATCGGGTTTCTGCACCTCGTGAAGCGCACCAGTCCCTCCAGCACATTTACGCTCGTGAGCGCTCCGCAGTTTCCGTGGTACGATATGATCGAGTAGTACACGATGAGGAGGTGCAGCAGCACTCTCATTCTCTCCTCGTCTCTCACGATTCTTCTTCTCGATTCCGGCTCTCTCACCAGTTCTCTCCAGTTGAACTCGTCCGTGTAATTTTCGCAGAGGAACCCTGTCGCGTTCATCGTGCACAGCTCCTTTTCGTCCTTCGTCGTGTAGTCTACAGGTCCGCAACTGTCTTGTGGCTGCGATGCTGACCTGCTTCCTCCCATCTGCAGTCTCAACAGTGGCGGCAGTGGCTGCGATTCATTTGCGTGGTGCAGGTAACTCTTCAGTACCTTTATAAATATTCCGTGCGGGACTCCAAAGCCCAATAGGTTTGAGAGCGTCTTGTACTGTATTCCATCATATATCATTGCGGACAATAACTCAGTCGAAATTATCTAAAAGCATTTGTCAGTGAATATCACTCTTTTAACTGTCACTTAGTCTATCGGTGCTATCTAATACTCCAACTTCAACCAATAAATAGTCTATTATATGCTTATTTATCGTATAAATTTGATAAGTACATCCTTTCATCACTTCCAGACGCCTTAACAAACACTTACCATTGTCGAGTGATCTATGTACTCGTAACTCTTAATGAACCAGGATAATTCTAGGAGGAAGGAGGGATTATAATTTAGAAACTGCGTGTATGTCGATGTGTTTATTAGCAGCATACATATTAGCTAAAAATCAATGATCTTTTTGGACTGTTGAGACACTAGTGCCTACTCAAATAGCTAGTGGTCTCTACTTATGATCAATTTACTTATTTTTCTATTTAAACTTACTGATGACAGCCGCGTATTAACCAACAAACGTTGTAAATGTACAAAATAAAATGAGAACGTTTTCAGCAATTTATACCTCAGTATCTGAAGTATCATTAAAGCGCCCATTTGACTTACACACACGCTCATACAAATCACTAACTCTAACTACTGCTCTTAGGTATAACTTACGTGATGGTAACCTTCGTCTATTTTATACTTATCTACCAGGTACTTGTACGTCTTAAATATGTGAAAGTACATTTCGTTTGGGCTGGTAGTAAACACGAAATGGTTTATAGTGGCGTTGAACCCTTCGTTTTGATTAAAATGTAGACCTATTTCGGGTCCTGATTGCGATATTTGGTCATAGTTGATGAAATCTTCCAGGGGGATTTGGATTGACTGATCTGATGGTTCCTCTCTATTGTACAAATCTAGGCTAACGAACGAATCTTGAGCCAGCCAGTACTGGTAACACCTCAGGTAGTGATCCAGGACCAGCGGACATGATACAAAGAACTCGTTTTCTGCTCCTTGATCAAAAATCTTCGTGTAAGATGTGGAGTTAGTCGAAAATATCTCGTAGTCTCTTTCTGGGAGCGGGCTTGTTACAAAGGTCGCCAGCCTCGAGGACACTGCTGGTATCTCACTCATCACCAGGTTGCGTCTGTTTCTACTGCTGAAATACACGCACAGGAGCCTTGTTGAGTAGTACACAATTTCCAGGTTTATGTCGTCCAGGAATTTCTTAAGGTGGTCCATTGAGTTGTACAGGCTCTTCGACGTTGAGTTTTCCACGATCATTATTGACGTCTTCAGCGCCACCTTAACGAGTTCCACCTGCTTCGAGTAAGTTTCCGGATCCAAATCCAGTTCACCTAAACTTCTTTACTATTTGCTGACTAACCTCTCAGGTAACTCCCCGACATTTTCAGGTAGCGCGTAAAAATGTCGTCGAACCGGTTCAACACTGACGCCCAGCATATGATATCGCTCTACTCATCTTCATTAATCTAACTGGCTTACCTTTTCCCAAACCCACTGTGTAAAGGACCCAAGGTGTATCAAAAGTTCATCGTCCTTACACGTCGTTAAACACTCGATGAACCTTCTCTGGCACGGCTGTAGTGACGCCAGGACCAATTTATAATTATCTCCTTTGGGATATCCTATTTTCATCCTTTTTGTCTTGTAGGAGATTATATTTCAGGCTGGTATGACTAAAATGTTTCTTACTTTTTTTCACGCGATGATCAAGTCAACAATGTGTACTTGCATGATACATCTAAGTATTTTATCAAGGTTAAATCCTCAACAGATTCGAGATACGCGTTTAAAAAAACACGGATGAGCTCAATCTTGGTTATCGGATTATAATATAATCCACATTAAACATAAACAGACAAGATCAGAAAAGAAAGTAATAAAGCAACAATAAATGAATCCGAGATGCAAAATTTACAAATTAATTTACAAAGGCTCTAATTATTAATTATGTAAACTAAAAGTCCGAATCCAATTCGATTTAAATTAAGAATCACAGTAAATAAAATTAAAACGGTTGTTTTAGCCGAGTACGTAAAACAAATAAAGTACAAAAATGTGTTTTTGATATTAACAAATTAATTGTTATTCTATGTAGGTGATGCTGTATAAAATATTACGTCTCAATAAAAACTCTATAATTTAATAATATGAAATTTGTACCAACTTTTGTACACGGCCCCAGTAGATGTAATATAAAGTGATTTATCGGACACATATTGTTTTTTACAATAATTTCAAATTTTAACTAAGTTTATTTTTTGAATACATATATCTTTTGAATGAACTAATGGGTGTTTTTGTTGATAGGCACATGTTCACAAAATATTAATATAGTTAGTGATTTTTATTACACAGATTCCAATTTAATTAATAAATATATTTGTTTTTAATTACTATAAACCCTTAATATTGAGGTGTTTGTTTTTGATAATGATTCAATCAAGACGTAATCAAATTGTGTTGATTCCAATCACAGTGTTAATCAAGAGTCTCATCTTCAGACTTGGATATATTAGTATTATTTAGTAAAAACATTCATATTTTTTATCTTAGATGCAATGATAGTTGCTGTATATAATATATAAAATTCACACATTCGTAATAATAAAATTCCGTGAGAAGTAAATAAATTCATTGAATAGATATATTATTCATATATAAATAAGATAAAATATGTAAAATAAACCAAGTTAAAAGCATAGTGTGTAGAGGAAGAAAATTATGACATCATATTTTTTACCAATAAATGTACATGAAATTTTACGAAGATTCCTTTTATAGATAGGTTAATATAAGGTTAATCATTTATATGACATTTAGATATTTTATCATAAATAATTTGTCAAGTGTGTATGGTGTAAAGTAGAATGTGGTAAAACACATACAACCTAAATTTATTTATCTTAAGAATAAAATTAAACTGTTTTAAAAGTAAATTTTTATTTTAAAATATATCAGATTTATAATCTCAAATTTAATATTAATGGTGTTCTCTAAAATTTATTATTTCTTAATCTAATTATGAATAGCAGAAAATCAGAAGTGTCATATACCGCTCCATCGAAACTCTCATATACACAAAACAATAGAAGAGCTCGTTTCGAGCTTAGGAGTGACCAGATGAAGGAGATAACAGCAGCGTTTAACTTGCTGGATTCATCGAATTCAGGAAAGATAGATTACCACGAACTGAAAGTTAGTCGACAAAATAAATACTCAGAAAAACATAATTGATCATTAGGTGGCGATGAAAGCGCTGGGTTTCGACGTGAAAAAGCAGGAAGTTTTGGATCTAATTGCGAAATACGACAAAACGAACACAGGATACCTGGATTTTGAAAACTTCAAGGAAATAAGTGAGTGGTAGCATTGGCAGATTAAAAATAACCCGTAGTGGTGAAAAAATTCTCGGAACGCGACCCAATGGACGAAATAAACAGAGCTTTCGCACTGTTCGACGAAGACAACAAGGGTACGCACACCAGAGGGAATCAAGTAATGAAATTTCAGGAAACATAGTCTTCAAGGACCTGAAACGCGTGTCAATGGAGTTGGTAAGTTGTAACCGTGAGCAAGTCATGAGCAAACACAGGGACATGACCTGTCAGACGAGGACCTGAGAGCAATGATAGAGGAGTTCGACAACGACAGAGACGGAGCAAGTAAAGTTCTAGCTACTCACAATAAACCCGCAGTTTCAAAGGATGACTTCATCAGCATAATGAGGCAGACGAGCCTGTACTAGACAAGGTACCTTTCCAATTTAAGTAGTTCAACTCGCGACCTGCGAACCCCTTTATCCTAGAATTTTGAAAGCTGTTCTAAGTTTTAATCTACTCAAGTTAAACGTACATGAGTTGTAACGGAATAAAAATTATATTCAATATTGTAATTTTCAAAAAAAGTAAAAAATAAAACGAGGTAATTGGTGTGTGTTTGAGTAGAAAAGGTAGATAAAATGGAATAGGTAGATAATTGAGTAAAATATATAAAAGTAAGATGAGAAATGAGTATATGGAGTAAATAGAGATAACTGAGTAGCATATTAAAATGTTAAACGTCTTTAAAATATGGTACAAAGGAAATAACAATGTAATGAAAGCGTTAAAGTGTTTAGCTAAAGTTAGCGTCTCTTATCTTGAATAAACCTAAGAAAAAATTGACGAGAATAAAGAAATTTGATAGTAAAAAATTATAGTAAAATACTTGGAGAAAATAGTGGAATCCACAGTCCGTAAATGGTAGTGCCTGGTAAGGGAAGGAGATAAGTGCCAAACCTTCTTAGGATGCTTGGGAACAGGTAAAATATGTTTCTTTTTATGAGGTGTAAAAAAACGTCTAACCAATATTTTCAATTTGCCAGAGCTGAGGTTCATAATAAGTGATGCAAAAACGAGTGGAACCTTCCAAAGGAATATAGGGCTTAAAATAGAGTAAATATGAATAAATAGCAAAAGTTTAGTCTATTTAATGTTTAAACAAATAGTGTATATTAGTGTTTTTCAAATTAAAGATTTGTCATACCAGTATAATCACCATTCACAGCAAAAAGGTGAATAAGTAAAATCAAACTTACAAATAAAGTAAAAATATATTGTACTAATTAATATGTATTTCGTTGTTGAGCAATGGAAGCTAATAAACCTGAAACCAAGTCAACTTGGCCCAAACTACCAACAAAACATAGAGGAAATGTTGCGAGATCAAGTTGAAGGCCACTGTACTGCGAAATATGGATACGTAGTATGCGTAATCCGTATAGTACACAACGACATGGGAAGAGTGCAAGACGGAACGGCAATGATAGTAGTAAACGTAAAATACCAGGCAATAGTATTTAAACCGTTTAAGGACGAGGTACAGACAGTAAATATAGCAAATATTTATTAAAAAATAGACTATATAAGCTTAAAAAATGTTTTAGGTTCTCGACGCAATAGTGACAGACGTGAACAAGCTGGGATTCTTCGCTCAAGCAGGACCGCTGAAGGCTTTTGTGTCAAGAAACTCAATACACCCAAACTTCGTGTACGATAACGACGGAGCATATCCGTGCTACACAGACGGAACAATAAACATAAGGGCACAGTCTGAAGTGAGAATGAGACTTCAGGGTATAAAGTACGACAACGCAAACATGTTCGCAATAGCAACGATAAACGCAGACCACCTGGGAGCGTTCGAAAGCGACTCGCAAGCATACAACAAAGTAGTATAAACAAAGAGTAAATTTGTCTAAAATACACTTATTTGAATAGAATCAGAGTAAAAAATAAGTATTAGGCACCTGCACATGAGCACAAGTTATTGAGGTTGAGTTAGTTAATATTTATTTAAACACAAGAAGTGGGTAGATAAATGTTAGCAGGGCTGATATAATTAGTTTACGAGTGAGTACAGAGTGTCTATAAGGGAATTTAAGAGGTGAACCGAGTGACCGAAACAGTGGATGATTCTTACAGTGTTTTTAATTCCAGCGGTTCTATACTCGGATAAACTTATTAAAAACAGTTATTGTATGAGTTTTATATTTAGAAGGTTCGCAAAACTGTACCCAGTGACTAAAATGGCATCAAGTTCTATGGACCCACTAGGTACGTAGGAGGTAGATCACAAAGCACTTCAGTGGGAAAGAAGCTGCCAGGCGAGGCGTTAAACGTGCCCCTGGTGACACATCTGGGCGAGACGACGTCGCTGAAGAAGATCCTGGAGGAGTTGCCGACAAACTACAAGGGGCTGGTGATGTTCCTGTTCCCATCGGCAGGAACGCCGGGATGCACGAAGCAGGCGTGCAACTTCACGAGCAGCCACCAGTCATTCAAGAGCAAGGGCTACGAGGTGTACGGCCTGACGAGCTCGGAGAGGAGTCCAGCAGTAAGTGCGAGCCAGTCATAAGATTCAGGGCAAATGGACGGAGAAGCACGGCCTGACCTTCACGACGCTGGTGGACAAGGAGATGAAGCTCGTGGACCACCTGGACTGCAGAAAGATGCACCTGTTCGTGAAGAGGTAGGCGGTTTGCGCAAGGAGTAATTAACGCCCCGTAGGTCGCACCTGGTTCTCTCGCGTGACGGAGAAGTGTTGGCCTTCGAAAAGGGCGTGAATGCAGGTACGGAAAACAAGTCAAAAATGCGCATTTAGAAGCATCAGCGTCGAGAGTGTTGGACCTATTGGAAGCACTATAATGTAGTTAACGACCATGTCCATGCCTAAGTGCAAATAAGGAGTGAATAATACATTGACGCCTAAGATGAGTAGTTTCGAATCATGTCCTCCTCAATCTTGTCCTTGACAGAAGCCTCAGTTCTCTCAAGACTCGCCTTAATCTGAAGCTGGTGAGTGGGTTTAAAACGCACTTGCTCCTCCCTCTCTGACTCTGAAAGTAGATAGTTAATGACGCGACGGGGCGTGTAGCCCCTTGCCACGGGTTTCTCCTCCCTCTGAGAAAAACGCCACAGGTCTCCCCAAAGTGAGTCCCTAGCGTATCTAAGCTCGGCAATTAGACAGTGTGACTAACCGGTATCCACTTGATTCCGGGGTGTTTTTCGGAACAATCTAAGAGAAAGTTAGTGATGGTTATACTGTTGCGTTTTGGGTGTTTGTCTAAGCATACATACACATATGCATTCGTTTGTGAGTGTATCTATCGATACGTATGTATATGCAAGTTTAACCAACCAGTCTCTTAAAATTGTTTGGCCGACTGCACACATCTATGAGGACCCTTCGTCCGACCTTCAAAGGATGCTAACAAAATGGAATTGGGGATTTTTGTGTTTATTAAAATACCATGACTATCCTTGGCCAGAAGTACGACCTCTGCACCGGTGAAAGTGAAAATGACTCCTTATCATACTTTGACCTGTAAAGTAATGTTAGCGTTTAAAAAAACCTCGGGCCAGTGTATTTCCCAATCACGAGGTATGAAAACTTCTCGTTGTCAATAGACCTGGAAATTGAACCCTAAAGGTCAATGGGAAAGGAAGACCTGCACCTTCTTGTAAATGTAATGAGGTATCCTGTAAATCCTTTGGGAAAAGTGGCACCAGTCCTTGCCGGTGAGAGCCAGAGGACAAATGCCTTCATGTGGACACTGAACATTTGTGCAAGGTTACTTAAATGGTGGACTAACTGGAGCTATGAAATGAAAAGATTTGTCCTGCAACTGCGATATGAACAGCTCTCTGATCGAGTGAATCATCCTAAATCCGGTGGGTGTTCCAGGCTCAGCAACGACCTAGTATAAATTTATCAGACGCTCCCAATTACCAGTATTCCTCCAACATTTAACCTGTTCCACAGATTCTTGACCAACAGTGTCCTAGACTGAAAAGGTCGTTAGTGATTTATAAATTTATGAACTTATTAGTTGATCAATTGTGTATGGGCCAGATAAGGTACCTTGTGACCAAGAATGGTAGTCATTACGTAGGGGAGTACTATAAAGTCAAACTGCTCAGTACACTCATAAATGTCATTTTGGTGCCTTATGGTAACCAAGTCTAAATACTAGTATTTGGGACTGGGAATACCTGACGTAAGATGTTGGCAGATTGTCATAAGGTTCTGAGAAGGCTCAACCACCAAGATGTCAGAGTCCCGTAAGTCCCATATAGAGCTCGCTGAACTACACACTAAGATCAGACACATACTTACACCAAGGAGGCGCCGTGGCCAGGGTTGTAAAACAATATTTTCGACAACTTCAACTTCTCGACCCTCTTATTAATCTGTTAAAGGAATTAAATTACCAAAGTAACCTCGTGGAATATACGAATGAAGACTGCGTACTGTCCAAAGTAGGTGTGAGCAGTATAGGCGAGCGCAATTTGGGGAGAGAAGTTAATGCTGCTGTTCTAAACAGGGTGTGAGCGAAAAATCCAGTACCTTGTGCCGAGAATCCTCAGCTTCACTCAAATCTATTTGAGCCTGCTCATTGGGTCCGACGTCACCCTTATTTAGCAAATTAAAGAAATGTGTAAAGCGGGAATCGCTTGAGAGACTTTTTAAATTCTCAATATACTTGTTTCCAAAGCTGTTAGAGTCCAGCAAAACTGAAATCCAAAATAAAAATAGGTGAATACCTGAGGGTAGAATTTTCGGTAATTCCACACATGTTCTGGAAGCAATCTTTTTCGAAATGTATGATCCAATGTTATCAATGTCCTTCTTCTTCGATGCGCCCTTAATGAGGGAAAAAAGCTTCTCCTTTACGGAGGAAGGAAAAGGAAGAGTCTTTATAGACAACCGGCTAACATCATTAAGATCATCTTCTTCAGCGGGATCAATTCTAGTATAGTTTGGAATTCTATCAGAATGTATCCCAGTGTAAATATGGCGTTTGGTGAAGCAAGGTGAGAGATAATTTACAAATGACCGCGGTGAAGACTGTGTAAAGAAAAAACCACAAAAGTTTAACCTCAGGGAAGAGTAACACATAACAAAATTAAATTATATTGTACATATCCATTTTTAAATTAAAAAAAAGCTATTAGCAGATTTTATCTTTTCAACACATTGACACCACTAATCCCATAAACAGAGAAGATTATTATATTAGTATAAATTGTGTTGCAAAAATTCTTGTTTTATTATCATATTCACAGTCATAACATAGATTATTCGCCCTGGTTTGATTGGCAAAATATCGGTTTGTAATTGTAGTAAAATCATATTTTCAATTAATATAAAACAACATTACAATCTGAAAGTTTAAAGCTGTTATATTGATATTTTTATACAACAGATTGATTTCTCTATATTGTTAAAAATAGGCTTGAAATGGTCTTCAGATTCCACGCTGATTTGCGAAGTAAAGAAACCAGTTGTGTTCATGTTAATGTTTCACCAAAATCAACTAATTTCTGTAAAAAATGAAAGAAAAAGATTAAAAATAAAGACATAATTGTTATATCGTATTTGTATTAGCTCAACATGAATTTAAGCCCCTATGAATTTAGAGCCTTCAACTGTTACCTATTTATAAAATGGCTGTGCAAGTGTGTAAATAAACAAAAAACTAAAATTAATTAAAATGTTCAGAGTTGTGATCTCCTCAATATTCACAAACATCACGATCATTCACGAGGAAAGGTTGCCACTCTACGGCCCACTGATAGTAGTAAGCAATCACAATAACCAGTTCGTGGACGCGGCGCTCTTGATCTACGCAATTCCACGACAAATGTGTTTCCTAGTAGCAACAAAGGTAAGAAAAAGAAAATAATAAAAGTGTAGACGCTGAAAAGAAAGCTTATAGGAACACTGTGTACACTGGCAGGATGCATATCAGTGTACCGCCCGGACGACTTTAAGTACACAGGAGTGGGAAAAATACACTGGAAAAAGGGAACGGACCTGATCAACGGAAAGGACACAAAGTTCACACTGGATCTGAACGTGGGAGATAAATTGCAATTTGAATTAGATAAAAAATCAATAGTGGAAATAATATCAGACACACAATTGAAACTTGAATCAACACTAGAAGTTGACTGTCCAGATAAAAACGGCATACGATTTTCAGTAAGTATAATAGAAAAAATAGTAAAAAAATAAGTAAAATGAGAGGAATAGAGCGTGTTTACAATTAAAAATAGGTAATTCCGAAAATGGATCAATCTGAAACGTACGAACAAGTATCAGCATCATTGAAAAACGGAAACTCAATAGTAATATTCCCAGAGGTAAAGTGGAGGAATATTAAGATTATATAGGGAGGTTCACACGATAGAACCAATTTGTTGCCCTTGAAGCCAGGAGTGGGTAAGTCGGAAGAGGTAGATAGGGAAAATGTAGCGTTGATGGCATTCTACTCAATACTGGACGGAGCAGAGGACGTAGTGATACTGCCAGTAGGACTAGTATACAACAATGTAAAAAAGGATCAGTCAGACGCAACAATATACTACGGAAATGTAATCACGGTACGAAAATAGATGTGTTTACTGAAATGAGTAGATAACCAAAGAAGATTGTGACGAATTTGAAAGAGATAGACGATCAGTAGTAACAAAGTTACTAAGTAAAATAGAAGTGGTAAGAAAGTAGACATTGAATGTATATGTGTGTGTGATTGCGTGAATTCGTGTGTATGTGTGTATATTGGTGTAAGAAGAAGAAAGATAAGTGTTAACGAACAAATAGGAGTTAAACAACTGTTTAATCACATCGCCAGATATTAAAATAAAGGAATGGATAGATTTGTGTGCAGTAAGTAATAGTTATGAGTATATAGCAATATGAGTGACAACAAGGGTTGTCGATATAAATACTAATAGTGGTATTAGTAGTGGTAGCACTGATACTAGTAATTAGTAAATAACACTATTGGTATCAGTAGTGGTAGCACTGATACTAGTAAAAAGTACAATAGATAATTACAAATTAATGTGTAGAGTCTATATCCGCCGGAAAGGAGCAAGATACCAGTGAATATAGCATTCGACCTCCGCAAGTTCATCTCGAGGATATTCTGGAAGTACGGAGACCTTCCGGAGACGAAGCACCTAATAGATAACCTGTCAGTGTATAAGAGGACGCTGCAGAGAGGGTTCCTGCACGACGATGAAATATGGCTGCTGAAGCAGTCAATGTACTCGGCCTTCCTGTCATTCCTGGAGGACAGCATATGCCTGGTCTGCTACAGCATCATCGGACTCTCGTTCGCACCACTCTGGGTGCCACTGTACCTGCTCTCGAACTACCTGGCGGAAAGACACAGAGTAAAGGCACTGAAAAACAGCTCAGTGAAGCTGGTGGGAACGGACGTGTTCGTAAGCTACAAGTGCCTGGTGCTGCTGGTGGTAGTGCCAATACTTAACCTGTCACTGGGATTGATAATCGGCATATACTTCTACGGGTGAGTGACTTTGAGTAAAATAAGGGTGCGTAGGGACCTGAAGAGGACGTTCTACTCAGTGTTCTGCTGTGTGACATTTTTGCCACTACTGTACTACGGTAAGCGCGGAAGACGTTACCTAGATATGACAAGTACCACTAGGCATAGAATAGCTAGTGCACCACCACGGTAGTGTCAGGACTTGAGTGCCACGCACAAGACGAGCCACTAAAACAATGTTCAGTTAACCTAAAGTATGCACGCAAACTCCCGAGACTGTTGAGGCAGTTGCACGTGGTGCCACTTATCGTAATGGGAAGGTACGTTGGCCCGAACACAAGGAAAAATAGGATAAACATTTGGAGGGAAAAGGAACGAGAACTGATAACGATGCGCACGGAATTGCAAATACTGGTAAGCTTAGAGGCTTCAAGAAGATGTAGGTGCGCAACTTTGTGCATAAGATGGGACCGAGGGTGTCAGACACGTTCCTGAGCGAGCTGAGTTCAGTGTTTCCGAAGGTGGGTGAGGAAAGCAATAATTCTGCCTAGGTGTTAATCGACTCGGATACCACACGCCTGAACCTAATAAGGCAGCATTACATGCCCATTTTCTCAACACAGCCGGCAGACATAGGCGAGGAGGTACTTTAATGTAATCAAAGAAATACGCGACTATGCATCCGTGTGCGTGTATGCTATTTTATGTATGTGTGAATATACTTGTAGTATGTGTGTATGTTTTGGTATGCGTATATATATACTAGTATGTGTCTACACATTAGTATCTGTGTTTGATTGTACGTACTTGTGCGAGTATACATGTACATGTACACAGTATGTGTGTGTGTATACATGTATATATATATATACATATTTAATTGTATACATATACACATACATACAATAATACACATACCCAAACATACACAGGTAGTATACATATATGCACAAATAAATGCGTGAACAATTACATTACGACATTTTTACTTTCTTTAAAAACCAGGCCCGAGGCCTGGAGACAAATGTGTAAGTGTGTTGAATTGAGCTCCTGGTGTTCCTGAAAACACGGGAAAGGGTCATAAATACCCGCTTTACGACAAGGTGGACCTTGTTGTACAACAGTGACAGGGGGTGTGCACGAGGAGAGACGTTAAAGTCCCCGGGAGGCGGAGGATGATCGGGCTCGGCGGCTGGAGGCTGATCGCCCTCGGAGACCGGTGGCTGGTCCTCCTCGGAGGGAGGATGAACCTGCTCGCTGCGGGGATCCACCTCGATCTTCTTGAAGGCGTTCTGATAAAACAGCTTCTCGACGCCCTCGTAGCTCTTGAGCTCGGCGTTAATCGTGGCCCTGAGGGCAAGAAGCTCCTGGTTCTCAGGGTGGAACTCGAGGCCCTTGTTGCAGTTCCTGAGAGCCTGCTCGAGGTTGCGGAGCTTCACGTCGGCCTGGACGATGCGCAGGTGCGCCTTGAGGCTCTTGTCGTCGTACATGAGCACGTACTGGCAGAACTCCTTGCATTTCTCGTAGGCCCCCTTCTTTATGTGCGCGAGCGCCAGGTTCGAGCAGAGGATGACGTACATCTTCGTGAACTCGTGAAGCGCGGCCTCAGTCAAGTCGTGGCCGGGGTTTTTCCTGGCCCTTTCGAGTACGGTGGTCAGGTTTTGGATGGACTTCGACCAGCGCTGAATGGCAGCGTCGTAATCTCCCTTAACGAAAAGCTCCTTGCCCTGGTCGTTCTCGTGGTACAGGGCGGTGGAAGTGACGGTAAATGAGCCCGGGGACCACTCGTTGTCGCTGGAAACCGGCGAGTTGTCCAAGACTGGCTCGTCAGGATTCGACTTGGGCGACGCGCCCTTGTCGGATCCGCCAGACTCCTTTGGAGAATCCGGGTCCTTGGCCTCGGTAGCTTCGCCCTCGGTCAATTTTGGCTTGGCCGCATCGATGTTACTGTTAGAGGACTCAGCCTTGCTTTCGGCCGAGTTGCTAGCTTTGTTATCGTCGGCCTTATCCTTTGAAGATTGGCCGCTCGTCTTGGACTTACTCTTGCCAAATTTGCCTGATTTGCTGGGAGATTTGTCCTTGGCGTTTTCGCCTGAGTCACTTGCGGGAAATTTATCCGAGTGAACCTGCGGTAATTCTGCGTTCGTAGGCGACTTGGATTCTTCATGATTCGCGTTTTTTTTGGGAACTTTAATATCGGATCTCTCCTCGGAAGAGGATAGTTCCACAATCTCAACCATTTTAAGTTCTTACGGTTCTATATTTGACTCGAGTCTTGGATTCTTTCGTTTGAACGTTCTTAGGAATTTCAGGAGCTGGCGTCGTGGCCCACTTGTACAATGCTACGGAACCTTTGTAAGCTCCATAAAGCGGAACGACGAGAAAAAGCTTGTAAGCGAAGTCAAAGAATAGCGACAGAAGCGTGGCGACCGTAGTAACAATAAAAAGGTCGTTTGACAGACTAAATTCAAGACCGAGCTTAAGATTATTGAAGATGCTATAAAGACTGGTACAATAACCTAAGAAGACCAGCGAAAGACGCCAAAAATAGCCGAATTTAGTGTGTTGGAGATTTTTGGAGTAAAAATCTCTCAAAAACTTCAAAAGCCAGAGAGCCTGAAGTAACAAATATTAATAAAAATTTTGAAAATGTTGCCAAGTGTAAAATATGTAAGGGATAATAAAATGGTGAGCCTGATGTTAAATTGGGAAACTTACAACTGAGAATAAAAACGTGACCGTGTAGTACCTTCCTACCTTTTTTTCCCGTTCAACTCGCTTCTTTTCAGACTGATTAGCCATGGAAAATTATATATGTACCATGTATGTAAAATGTAGTGATATATTATAGTGGATATGTTACTTGGTGAGTGTGTACATGGGTCTGAAGGATTCCAAGAACTCATCATAGAGGATCATGCCCTCCTCGTTCGTGTCGATACATTCCACGAGAACTTCAGTCTGCTCGAAGGTCAGAGGCGCCCTGAAAGAAAATGCAATCCCACAAACTTACTCGGTCTTCCCCAGTATATCGTACAGCGCATAGAGAACGTCCTTGAACTCGTGCACGTAGACCTTGCCAACGTGCTCGGTGTCGTAGTGACCTAGAGCCTTTTTGAGGCTGTTCTTGTGCTTGTACATGGTTGCACATATGTGGTCCCACATCTGGAAAGTAAGTGATGAAACGATTAAAATTACCTCGTTTACGACCGAGTACTTGCTCTCATCTACCACGTAGAAGGCCTGTAAGAACTCCAGATAGTTGATCTTTTCAGCCTTGGTGACGTCGATCATTCTAGCGAGCTCCTTGAGGTGGTGATCAGTTAACTTAACGCCGATTTCGTCCTCGACCTTGCTGAGATCCAGAGTTTTCAGCGCCTTCACGAAGTCGTCGTATGAAAGCAGGCCCTCGCCAGCCTTGTCGTACTCCTGGAACTTCTGGAATAGAGCAAACGCCCTTATGGCCGAGGACCGCCTCCTGTTGATCTCGCTCTTTTCCTTCTCGAGGTTGTCAGTCTTGTTGTTTGGGTTGTAGTAGCGAGCTGCAGCCTCGACCCTGTTGGAGAGAATCAGCCTTCCTATTGAAGGTAGCGCCCTCTCCATCCACTCCTCGGTGGGATGGTACTTGATGGACTCGGAATAAATGACCTTCAGCTTGCTCAGGAACTCCACGATGTCAGCCTTGCCGTCGCTGGTGCCGTCCAGACAGCTCGCGAAAATGGTCCTCATCAGGATCTTAACCTGAGGGTTGGACAAGCCTATGTTCAACTTCCTGATCGCCTCGTCGAGTTCCGAGTATGACACCAGTCCATCCAGATTGCGATCAAATATCATCAGGATCTCCCTCAGACTCAGGTCAGACTTGAGCATGGTATCGAAAATCTGAGTTAATTATTGTGTCTGGTATTGTTATTTGTGTATCTATCTGGCCTAAGTCTATTTGAGGAGTAAATGACAGTTCCCTCATCACGCAGGTATAAGCTTACATGTGCAATGCATTCCCTCTTTAGGTGCTGGTGGTCGTAACCCACGGGTTCAAAGCCGACAGTAATGTGTCTCAGCACGTCGTTGTAATGTACCAATCCAGTCTGTTCATTCAGAGCATTAAGAGAAGTGATACTGAACAGAGAGGGTATGATAGTTCCAGCCAACTCGTTGAGTCCATTCCTAAAATGTTGTTATACTAAATTAAGTAAAATTGGTACAGTACCTCCAGGCCTCTGGCGTTATGGTTCCATTCCTGTTCTTGTCGTGCTTATAGCAATTAAGCCACAATTTCTGCTTGTGTTCGCAGACCAATTCGCAGATCTTCATTAGCACGTCGTGGGAACACCTGTCCAAAATAGGCTTCCTATTTTTGTGTTTTTCCTAAAATCAATGATGTAAACGAGGGGTAACTCACATCAATCTCCATCTTTCCGAACAGAGTGGCCTCAATGACCCTCTGCGTGACGTTGTTGGTACTGTTTTCCAGCGATTGTATTGACTCGAGGGAGGGTGAAATGTACTCGTGTGCCTCAAATTTAAGTCCGTGTGTAAAGATAAGCTAAACATTGGTTATTAATTGGCTAATAGGATGGTGAAACTTACGATGGCGCCCGTGTTGTGAGTAGTTTGACAGTAGTTTGAGGCTGAAAATAAAGTCACACACTTTCCGTTGTGGAGAATGTCAATGCCCCTCAGGGTGTCAGGCACTTGGTGTGATCGAATGCAAATTTCCAGGTTGTTGGTCTTCAGGAAGTTGGTGGTCACGTCAGGGCCAAACCTAATGCACCCAGCTCCTCTGCTGCTGGGATCGATGCCATTGGTGTGCTGAGGGTCTGACCATAGGAGGTCGAACATGAGGCTGTCGTCATAGTTGTCAGGGGTGGCGGGGCACGTGCGTTTGCGGTCCACACTGGACAGCATCTCAAGAGTCACGTTCTTGTGCCTGAAAAGTCCCCCGTGGACAACCACGATCCTGTTCTCTATTATGACGACCAGCGGGAGCTCCCAGAATATTTTTTGGAACAGGTTGTATATGTGTCCATCGTACTTGGTTAAAACTTCCCTGGTGAAACCGTAGGACTCGTTCATGTCGTCCGACTCGTGGTTGCCCCTGTTAATTATGACCGAACTCGGCTCAGCTAATTTAAAGGCGAACAGCAACAGGAAGATGTTTGTCGCGTAGTTGCCCCTGTCGGCGATGTCGCCGTTGAACAGGTACACGTTACGTGTGGACGGCGGACCGAACTTGTAAAATATCCACAGCAAATCATTCAGCTGGCCGTGGAGGTCCCCTACGATAATTAAGTTACTGTTTTGGTGAGGCGGTATGGAAACATAGTTAATCATCCCCTTGTCATTGTTTTTGTACCAAGTCAAAGTGTCAAGCATGATCTTCTGGGCGTAGTCTATTGGCAACTCAAGCTACAAACTTGTGAGTCTGGGCTGAAAACTTACACATGAACCTGATTTGTACCCGTCCAGGAGTTCGTGGGCGAATTTGGAGGTGACCACCTTCCCGAGCTTAGGCCCGTTGAATTCGCTGGGCGGATAGTCCCTCGTCTCAAACTCGAAGGTCTGGTCCGAAAACCTCCTCTTGTGAAGCACCCCTGATTTCAGAAGGGGCGACTCCGTGTCCGAGTAGAGCTTCCTCAGGTGCTCAATGATGGGCAGTGAAATGTTCCTGAAGCATTCATTGAGGGCTAGAACGTACTTTTTAGAGTCGAGTATCCTGAACTCGTGGAGGCTCTCCATGTGATTCCAGAATATGAATGACATGTCCTTCTTGTATCTGATCTTGGCGAGAAACATCCGCAACGTCGCCTGTATCCTGATTGCAGCAGCCTCCTTTTCTAAGCGAGGAGTAAGAATCAAGAAGGAGGTCCAGATATCGCGTTTAACATAGCTAGCGCTAAATGTGTAATAAAAACTGACCATCAAAGCGTCTGAGGGAGCCGGCGTTGATGAAAAAGGCGGTTCCGTTCTTCGAATTAAATAACATGGTGCCGTTGAAACTTCCATTTGTACACTGCGGTAATCTCTTAACCAGGTCCACACCCATGAGCTGAAATACTACATTCCCCGTTGGCTTCTTAATGTATTCCTTCTTGCCAATATATTTTACAAACCCCTTTATTCCGTAAACCATAACGGGCTCGTCTAGACTAAACTCACACATCTCCGCCATGGTGGTTCAAAGGCAAATATTTTACAGAGAATTTGAATTTTAGATGAATTCCATATAATTTACATGAAAACGAGACAAGATAGGGCTGAGAACAGTTAAAAGAACTAACTAAAAAGGGAATTAACTATGGGGCCGTACAGGCCTAAAGTTTACCTAACTCCGGGGCTTAAGAGTAACATAAATGTGCAAAAAACTGAGAACTGAGCAATATTAATCACGTGATTCTGAATTTAAAATTACAGCTAAGCCCCGTGGGCACTTGCACGACTAGAGTACCTTGACCTACTCTAATACGCTTAATTATTTTACACATTTTAATTTAGACCGCGAAGCATTGCTCTAATCTAATTAATTAATGTATATAAGGCTAAAGTGAGTCGTTTCATCTGCTCTTTACGGCCCTAAATGCCATAACGCTTGCGATAGGAGTACTTTGGAGGCTATGACATGTGGCCCTTTTTGATGCAGTATTCGTGGACTACAAACGGCTGTTTCGCGTAGCCCGCCTGCTCCGAGCCCTCTCGCTGCTGAGGAACCTTGATTGCTATGCTCGTTCCGATCTTAATCGGCTCCGAGCACACCATACACAGGGTGCTGGTATCTATCTTCACCGGCGGGAGCGACGTGAGCTTGTAGAGCGACAGGGACGTCTTCAGGTGCAGCGACCTCGCGAGCCCCCTCTTTATCGACTTCGTCCTCTGCTCGTGGAGCAGTCGCAGCTGCAGGTGGTTGAACAGGTCCGCGAACTGGTTAAAGTTCCAGTCTCCCGGGATCACCTCGAGTATGCTGATGCCGTTCAGCGCCGAGTTGTGGCCGCAGAAGTGTATGTACTTGGAGAGGATGTGCTTTGCGACCGCCCCGTTGTCAGGCACGTCGTTTCTGTGAGACACGATAATCTTCAGCAGCTGCATTACCAGCTTATCTATCGAAGTTTCAGACTGTTTGTCGACCAGGTAGGCGTTCGGCCGTTCCAGGGGCCACTGCTCCGCCTTCCGAATCCAGTGCGCGTAGTTCGTGAACAGCCTCTTGTACGGGTTGTCCTTGTTCATCTGCTCCGCCACGTCCCCAAAGCACAGGCAGTAGGCTTCACAGAGCTTTACGCGGTCGCTGTTCCACTTCGTGTATATCGTCTCGAGCGCCTGGTGATGCTTCCCCAACTTTGCGTACAGGATGATCTTGGCCTCCTGGATGTCCAGGTCCCTGATCATGTCGTCCAACTTTGAGAAGTCGAACGTGTAGTTGCCCTCCAGCAGTTGAAAAAGCGTCCGTTTAACCTCATTTTTTCTCTCGGGGCCCTGTTTACTGTCAATGTTAAAGTTGTCGTTCGAAACTAAACATGCTATGCCTCGAGCCAACTCTTACGTGAATCTATGTAGTATTTCGCCAGCAGTGTGTTCTCGTGCACTCCTCCCGACTTATTCTTCAAGACCAGGTCCTCCAGGTACTTGATTTGCAGCTGCTGCATTCCCAAGTGTCCGTGCGATGTCTACATTCATTATGCATAGTCGCGTCAAATACCTTCTTCGTCTGCTCATTAATCATACTTAAAATCTCATCCGATGTGAGCGGCAGTGTTGAGTGGTTCTTCGTCAGCACATGCAATGCTAAAAATCCATTTGCTCCAACCTGTTTGCCTACCTGACGTCGCCGAGCTTTCAAATAGGAGGGGCAGATACGTGTGTAACATCTGCTTTATCTCCTCAGTGGTGAAGCTGGTTGTGGATTCTAATCATAAGTTATAGGAATGCAGTCAACAGTCTACCTACCGAATGTCACTAGCTAAATATTCACTCAATTACACAGCTAACTAAATATCCTTGTGCTAATGTACCTGAATTTTCACTTTTGCCCAGTGAGTCCAGTATCGTATTAATGCATAGCGCCAACTCTTCGCACGGCGAATTTGTGCCACTCTCCTCGTGGTGATATGAGTGCACGCTTTGCGAGGCCACCAGATCAGAGAGCACTCCCATCGCCTCCATAAGCCTCCCGTCCCTGATCAGCAGCTTCGCGTACAGGTCACTCTTGTTCATGTCAATCAGGTGATTCTTCGTTGCGTCAACGTCGATGTACGAGTTCGTCCTGTCCTTCCTCAGTATCAGGTTGTATCTAGAGTCGTCGCACTCCGATAAGAGCAAAAAGGTTATGGTTTCTATCGATGTTGCCAGCCTCTTGTGGAAGTCCGACATTGTATCCTCGTGCTCCGAGGTGTACATCTCGTGCGTGTTAAAATTCTTAGACAGGAAGAGCGCGAACGACCCGTTCGCCATCTCTATCAGCTCCTTCTTACTCATGTGCACCTGGTTAAACTTCACAAACTGCGGGTCGTTGAGCGAGCTTTCGATGAACTTGTTTATGGTCCCGTTCTTCGGTATCAGGTGCAGCAGGAACTGCGGGACTTCTCTATTCAACTGGTACGACTCGGGCGTCTCCAGCCGGTAGTACTCCTCCCAGAAGGACAGCAGGTACACAATGTCCACCTTCCCGAACGAGAAGTGCAGGAACGCGCACGGGAAGTTAAGCTTTGCGAAGTATATCCAGCCTGCGATCGTGTGGCATGTGCTCACCTCCGACCTCCTCCGCGGATCACTTTCGGAGAAGTACAGGCTCACCAGCTGCAGCGCCTCCGTGATCTTGTCGTTTTCCAGAAAGTTCGATATGTTGTCGCAGTAACTCGAGGGCTGGACCGCAGTGACCACTGACGAGGTCGCGCACAGGAAGCTGCACTTGTCCGGCATGAAGCACGTTATCGCCGATGTCGTCAGGTCCAGCGTCTTGTACAGCGTCTGGTCTCTGATTCCGTGTATTTCCAGCTTCTTCTTCGACGTCAGGCCAACGATGAAGGGTGGGCACGAGCCCAGCGACTCCAGCGTGCCACTCCACTGTATCGTGTTCTTCTTCGACAGGTTCATCGTCTCCACGTTATAGAAGACTCCGATGTTGTCGCAGACCACCATCACGTCGTCGTCGACGCACGTGCACGTTATAATGTTCCCGGGCCCCTTCTCCTGGTACGCCCTCTTGTCCACTCCGACGTCGTTTCTGCAGAGCTCCGTGTACACCGTCCCCTCCGCGTTCAGCATCGAGTATGCCGTCGGGGAGCCGACCACAATCATGTTGTTAAGCCAGCATATGCTCAGCGCCAGGTCTGGTATTGCGATCTCCCTTTGGTGCACTATGTTCTCTCCGATCGCCGAGTATATCTGTATCTTCTGCTTCAGGCCCACGCAGATGTTCGCCATGTATGTTATTGGCAGTATTCTGTCCGCGTTCCTCACGTCTTCGTACGACTCGATAGCCTGCCTCGTGAAGGAGCAGACCCTTCTGCACAGCACCACCGGCTTCGTCTTAAAGAGTATGTTGACTATGTACAAATCCCCCTCCGAGTCCAGCGCCAGCACCTCCTCTCGCGGCTCCAGGGAACTTATCTGCACGATCGGCTTCTTTGAAACCGTAATCTTCGACTTTTCATCGACGTCCACGGGACTCTGCGGATTTCCATTAGTGTGGTGAATGAATACGAATAAACTGCTTTAACGAAACTTACATTTATGGAAGGAGACTTGAACGAGCATATTTGTCCCAGACTAGTGCCGATGAACAATCTTCCGTGGCACCAAGACACTGAAACGATCTTCGAGTCTTCCATCCATCTGAGGACAGTGGTGTTGGTAAAAATAACCATCTCTGCATTGTCCTTTTTAGTTCCAGGACTCGGGCAAACTTAATATTAAATTTGGTTCTGTTTAAACCAAAATGTGTAACTATGGTACAAAATAATAATGATTTGCGCCACCACATCACATACACATAATGTACCGTGTATTTTTCAAAAGGTAGATTTAAAAGTTTGATACGCTGCGATGGTAAGAGTACTTATCGTTGTTGTTCAGCAGTCCCAGGTTTTCGTCTGAAAAGGGTTATTCGTCTGCCACGCGGGCACCTACCGTTGCTTTCGCAGAACTTGAGTTCGCTGTCGTCGTACTGCTCGTAGTCCGCGACTCCCTTCTCCGTCTTCCTCATCTTGTTCTGAACGATCGTCTCGATGTCGCCCAGGAACTCCACTGCGCACCTGACCTTGGGCACGTCCATCGGCACGAACGTTCCTAGGGCACTCATTAACGCGCCGACTTACCGTAGTTCAGCTTGACGTTCTTCAGGTACGGGAAGCTCAGTATCTCTTCCACTGGCGGCCTCCTGTTCGCGTCCCTTTCCAGGCAAATCTTCATGAACTCCCGTATGTCCTCGTGTTCGCACACCTCAATCCTCGAGTAGTCGAGTTCATTTTTATTGACTGTGGACACCCAAATCGACTCGTAGAGTATCTTCCCGATCATCCACGTGTGCGCTTTCGAGACCTGCAGTGGATCTCGCGTGAAAGACGGGTTTCCGTTTGCCTCGGGCGGCAGGTACCTGGAAATTCGTGAGAACTGCTCAGGCAGCGCGTAGCCACCGTGCTTACCAATCTATATTCTTTCCCCAGAGCAGTGTTGCTATTGTCTGCACTGAGTGCCTTTTCAGCATCTTCGCTCCTTCATCTCCCAAAATGGACTACAATTGATTTATCTTCCTTCCAAACTAACCATTGGGACTCCTGCCGACAGGATGACTCCTCCGTTGTTAAAGTAGATTCTGCTCGACTTGAGCGGGAGTATGAAGTTCAGGCCCTTCAGGTGGCTCACCATCCTCACCACCTCCCTCACAACCACCTGCGTCTGCGCGTACCTTTCTGCTGAGTTAAATTGTGTCGACTTTTCCAGCAATATTGAGAAGGGCACGTCTGCAACTCGTCATTCAAGACTCACTTACGCTTTATAAACTGCATCTGCTCAACTACGCACTTGCTATGCACTTGCACTGAGGTTGAAAAGTAAATTTGGCTCTGAGAACACTTGTGTTTTATCAAACTAACTCGTTTCGGCAGCTTCAAGTTCAACTCGCGTATCTTTGCCAGCGCTCTTTTATAGCACGTCTCCAACTTTTCCAACCCATCTGCGCCAACGTCCTTCAGCGTTCTAAACTTGTACACTATTGGTATGCACTCCACCGTGTTGTACATCTATTAATTTTATTTTTTACTATTTAAAATCACCTTCCAGACCACCGACGTACACGAGAGTCCTATGCACTTCCAGGGGAGCGAATTCTCCGGCTTCAGGTATGGCCCAAAGACCTGCCAATCATTTGTTAACTCGTAACTTATAAAGGCCCATGTATTTAGCATCAAATACTACTACTCTTACCGAAAACTCCGACAGCGTCTGCATCCTATCTCTTGAGACCTGCAGCTGCGACACTTCCTGCTCCTTCTCCTCCAGGTCCTGGAGCGTCTTAATGTAGTAGATGTAGTGCGCCTCGTTTGCCGCCAGCTGCTTACTCGGCGAGTACGGCGACTGCGAGCTGTGCCCGAAGGCCTGCTCCATCCTCTGCAGCGTCTTCATCTTCGTGCTCGAGGCCATGTCCTGCGCGAAGCCCTTTTCCCTCAGTATGGGATCTCCCGGCTTCCACGTGAGCACGTTTTTGATCCTTCCCCAGCGCAGGTGCGAGTAGCCCACCTCCAGCCTCAGGTCCTGCCTCGTCGTCTTCAGCAGGTCCTCCGCCTGCGCCATGAAGTTGTCCTGCATCCTGCTCAGGATCTTCGTGTATATCAGATCTTCGTTGATCAGCTTCTGGTGTATTCTTCCCAGCCTGTTGAACTCCTTCAGTATTTCGTACTCCGCGTCCAGCACGCAGCCCATCGCGTTGATGTTCAAGAGGTTGAAGCTGTTCAGCTTGTCCAGGAAGTCTCCGAAGTTACTTTCCTCGAATGCTTTGAAGTACTCGGAGTAGCTCATTCCCAGCGGCTTCATGCACAGAAACAAAAAGTGCTGCCTCGGCATCGAGGGTGGCTTCAGCGCCTCCAACTGGTCTATGATGCTCTCCTGGTTTAGTACTTTGTCTCCGTATAACTCCGTCGACTTCGCTATCCGCTCCAGCCTGTCCTCAATCAACTCCAACAGGTTCTTCGACTGTTGATCCGTTTCTCCCGACTCCAGCTCCACCAGCTTCAGGATGATCTTGTGCGACTTGTCTCCCTTCCCTTCTGATGCGTCTGCCAATTTATATGCGTTGTCTGGTATTTGCACTCTTTTTTTCTTCCGGCCGTTTACGTACTCTGCTGTCGACTTAAGCGTCACCACGCTGGGAGCCTCTGCTTTCGACTCCTCCAGCTTACTCTTGTATCTGTATATTAGCTTTTCGTACTTTTCCACGTTGTTGTATTCCTCTCTCGTTTCCGTCCCCTCTCCGTAAGATTCAGTTTTAAACGAGTCCTCCACCAGCTTGTTTGACGTGTCCGTGTCGCAGAACGAAAAGTCTCCGAACTCGTTTTCGATCTTGTCCAGGTCCAGGAACTCAAAGTTCGAGCTCAGGTGTGGCGCGAATCTCCTGTTCGCGTTGATGTATCCGACATCCGACTTATAGTCGTACGTGCACGACGTGTCCAGGTCCTCCGGCTTCGTCAGCGACTCTCCGTTCCCCTCATCCAGCCTCGTCGACGAGTTAATGCTTGGATTCCTAAAAGTCGTGCTCAAGACGGTGTTTTGTTTATTTTCCTGCATGCTCTGCACCAGGTACTTTCCGGGCTCGACCAGCCTTTGCAGCGCCTCGAGCTTCGGTGTGTAGAGCTTGCTGTACAGGTACCTCTTTGACAGGGCCAACAGTTCATGCTTGCGCTTCAATTTGTGAAGGTCCTTGAAGTTATTGTCAAAAGTTTCCCTTTTGAGCGATGAGAATCCGGAAGGTTTCTTTTCATTGGTGTTCAGTCTTATTGGGGACTCTATTGTGTAGCAAGCGTTCGTTTTATCAAGCGCTGGGTTTTTAAAATCCTCTGAGGAAATCGTGTCGACGGATAGCTCTGGAAAATCAATATTTTCTGCAGATTCCGTATCTTTGGGCTCAGGCAGATCAGGATTGCTGGAATCATTCATATCCAAATTAAATTCTTCTTCCCGATGTGTGGTCTCAAAGTATTTTGAGTGCTCATTTTCCATTATGTGTTTATGTTTTAGTGACGGATTTCATGGAAAATAAAAACGCGAAAAGAGTAATCTATGTATGAAAAAAATTAAAGTGAGGTGTGAAGTTAAAAATAAACAATAGTAGATAAAAAATAGTTTATGATACGAAAGGATTCCAATAATAGAACATTAACTAATCTTTGTCCAACAAAACCTAACACAGCTGTTGCAACCCCGATAATGGATATGGTAACACATAGTAAAATTTTTCACATCACATTAAGAGCAAATTTAAAAATAAATTAATGTGAAAATTTCTAAATATTAAGAGGAAATCTTCTAATCTCTGAAGTTTTTTGCTATTTCTTTCACTACGTGGTTGAACTTGTCGAAACTCAGGCAATACACAAACATATACTCCGGCAATATTTTTGATGTGTTTTTTTTATTATTGTCGTTATAGTAATTCACCTTATTTGATTCTCCGGTGGGCCACATGAATCGGAGAAGAGAGTTGTCGTAATAGAACCTTTCCTCTGGCTTGTGATAGACCAGTGTCGATTCATTGTCTTCGTCCTTGGATTTGTCCAAATACAGTCTACTAATTCCCAAGATGTGTGTAAAGTTGTAATACTTGCCCTCATCCTCCTCCTCCACATTCTCCTTGGACCACTTAATGTCATCCTTCAAGCATTCTTGGATTTTTCCAATTAGTTGAGAGGGAAGGTTTGCCATCCTTTCATTTACAAGTAAACCAACCTGGTTTTTCTTATCTGAAAGAAGTTCCTTAAACGTTTTACTGTCATTCTTATTACATTCCGATTGTGCCTTTTCGACGACTGCCTGCTTTAATGTGTCTAGTCCATCATATTGATTTAAATTTAATAAAGATAGTACTGCCATGACATAGGAGTCATGGTCGTCCTCAACCTTAATAAGTGTGCCAATGTTCGGTTGGTTTGCAACGAGGTATGATAGGTGCGAATATCTGTCCTTTTTAATGGACTCTGGTAACTTCCAGTTAAAATCTTTCATAAATCCCTGAAGTAAAGTTAATATTCCCTCATTGTCGTCAGAACTTGGGTCATAAAATAGAAAATCGGCTTCAACTTCGCCACCAAATTCCTGTAAATTAAGTTAATAAAATACAAATATAATTATACTATCATAAGAAAAAAATAATACCTCTTCATCAGATGAAGCGGTTTTTCGTTTCTTGTGTTTAGGGTCAGTATCGCTTTCGGAATCAGACATTTATACAATATGAAAAATATAATTTTACTGTTAAAATTGATAAGTTTACAATTCTGTAAAGTTTAATAAAAATGTTAAACAAAATTAAAATATAAATTATAAAAAATAGAAGTTTTTACACCATATTGCTTATACACATATATAAACAACACACTTATATGGATTCTTAAATGCTTGTAAATGAAAATTTTAATCATTTAATGTAAAGTGTAAAATATAAATTAAATTTATTTGGAAGATTTTGTTAATTTAGTATTTAAATTAATGACTTTGTATGAAACTATTGAATTATGGAATAGTTATTTCATCCTTCCTGAGTTCATATAGTTTTATAATAAACGATAACATTAATTTACCTCTGTTTAACCGATATTTTGGTTCATTCATCCCTAGAAGGAATGGTATGTTTCATTACACACTTAGGTATTCTTAACATTAGCAATAATATAAATATAATATAGATATAAACTCGAAAAGGAATTATAAATCTGAGTTGACTTGTTATTCTAAATCGGAACATTTTAATGAATCTAAGGAACATAAGGAATTGGAGCTTAAATCACTGAGAGAAAAACTATTTGAAATATCAGAACCGAATTGTACATTAGAAGAAAAGTACATAAAAGCAAGTGGACCAGGAGGACAGAAGATAAATAAATCGGCAATTTGTGATCAGTTAATATATTCAAACCAGTCCGGAAGCATTAAAATAGTCATTAAGTGTAAGAAGCACAGAACACTAATGTTGAATAGAATAGAAGCAACAAAGATATTAATTTCCCGAATCGAGGAAATGAAAGAAAATGAAATTGCAGAACTGAAGAAGGAAAACTTTAGAGAAGCAATTAAAAACAGGAAACTGACGGAGAAGGAAAAGAAAATAAGAATGATATTTAAAAGACATAGAGCAATAAAGAAGAAAGCAAGGTCTAAAATAATAGACGAAAGCGAATATTAGCAAATTAAGTAAAATGAATACTTGAAGAGTAAATGAAAAATGAATTTGCAAGTATTTAAAATGATATTGATAATATATTATAATGTGTTAAAGGAAGCCTCGAGCTTTAACAATAGCACGCTGAGGAGCGAGAGCCCATTGTACAGCAAGTATAATGTAAAACTGGAAAAAAGTAAAAATGCAGTTAGTAGATTGAAGCCTAAGGCATGGAAATTAGGAAAAAAAGGTAGAGTAGGTAATCGCAGTAAAAAAATAGAGACCCTGGAAGAGTTGTTTGCAACAGATAACGATGTGCAGAGGTTGATCAAGGAGAAGAACGCATACGCAAGATACACAAGTGAGATGAGGAATCCAATATTGAAGAAAATAGCACACGATAATCAGCTTAAATCAAGAGAGAAAATAAAAAAATTAGCAAAAAGAGCAGAAAGAAAATCAATAAAGTATATGAAGAAACTACTGAAAAAAGTTAAATTAAAAGAAGCTAAATTGCTTGAAAGTAGTAAAAACGCAGTAGAAGTGAGTAAGTGGAAGGAAAAGGAGAAGGAAAACAAAAATGCTGATGAAAAAAATCATGCCTACGAAAAGTCGGTCAGTAGTGATAATGAGAAAGTAAAGGTCTACAGAAGATCGAAAATAACAGAAAGGGAACTGAGGTCACTGCCGCTGAAGGCACCAGGGATAAGAGCACTGGAACCAGATTCGGCAGATGTGTCAGTGGAGGAAGTGGAGTCCCTGATAAAGCTAGGATACGATGGAATCGTGGACATGAATTCACTGTTTACGGAAAAAGGTGAAGCTAATAAGAGTAGTAGAAGCAGGAAAGAAGATGAGAACAATGCTGAATCGAAGGAGCTAGAAGCAGAGGAAAAAAGTGGAACCTCAGAGAAGATGATGCACAAAAACAAAGTATCATTTGAGTCACTGGGAATGTACGATGAGAAGCTGATCAGGACCCTGAAGATAAAGGGGATAAGTAGACCAACTGAAACACAGAGTAGATTCATGCCAGAATTGAATAAAATGTTGCAAAAAGAAAAAGGAGATAAGGGAGTGAATGTAAAGAGTAGCATCATTCACGCCTCAACAGGGTCAGGAAAGACGCTGACATACATGTTGCCGATACTTCAATCATGTTATAACGAAAGCATACCAATGTTAACCCAAGGATCGACCTACAGCTTAAGTAACAACGCAGGAGGCGACGCGTCAGGATACGAGTCGACGCTGACGTACACAAGAAAGCTGCTGAACCAGGATATATTAGTAATATGCCCCTCACTAGAGCTGTGCGTGCAGTCATGTAACGTAGCAAAGCAAATAAGTGAAGGATACGAATCGATGGAAAGTGGCAAGAGCGGAAATAGCTTTTACTCGGAATTCGCAAAAATACTAGGAATTGGATCCAGTAGTACTGCTGATAGTGATAGCAATGCTAGTACTAGTGTTACGAGTAGTAGAGATAGTAACACTAGCATTAGAAGTAATAGTAGCAAGAATGCAAATAAGTTCATAAGAGTGAAGACGGAAATAAAGCCAACACTGTTGATAGGAAATGCAAACATAGCGTACCAGAAAAAAAATATTAAGAAGATAAATGGAGTGAAACTTGAAGACTATAAGGAGGCTAAGGAAGTGATAGAAAAAAATATAGAGGAATATGCGCTGTCAAGAGGCTCAGCGGAGCCAGAAGGAGAAGTAAAAAGAACAGTGGGAATGTACTTCGCAACGCCAGGACGCCTGTACTCAATACTGTATAAGCACAAGTTGTTGAATATTAGTAACTTCAAGTACATAGTAATGGACGAGTACGATAGCTACCTCGAAAATAGGAACACGAACAGAAATGAAGATGGAGATGTGAGTGGATCAGAAAGCGTAGACGGCAACATAAAGAATAAACAAACGAGGGAGCTGATAGAAAATATGTTCGACAAATTGAGGAATCAGAATAAATTGGAAGATAATGAGTACGAAGAATATGGTGAAAAAGAAGAAGAACATGAGGAAGCTTTCAGAAGCCTGAGGAGGAAGTACGTAGTATGTGTGTCGGCATCAGATAACATAGAAATGATGCCGGAAGAACTAAAAAAGCAATTTAAGAGTTTAAAAGGAAAGAAAAGGAAGTTGGAAGGAGAATTGACAGTGGAATCCAGAGAAAATGAAAAGGGAGAAGGGAAAAAAGGAAGAAGTGTTGAAAAGTCGTACGAGTTTCCGAAAAATATCCTACACACCATGGCAATATACAGTGTGCCGGACGCAAAATTGTCGTTGCTGAGAAAAATATTAAAATCGGTGCCATATAATAAGTCAGTGTTGATATTTTGTGATTCTAATGTTAGTTTTACATGGGGAGATGTATGAGTCCATATTTAAATGAGAAACAATAAATAAGAAATATTTAGGGCACGGCGAGCTTTTTGAACAAATATCTGTCAGGAATATTCAAGGATGCGTCAATAGAGCTGCTGAACAGCGTGCAAAACAGGCTGAGCAGAAAGAAAGCGTTCACAAACATAATACAGACGAACATAGATAACACGAATCTGTACAATATAAATAAGAAGACGACGAGGCTGGTGAAGGATATACTGATATCGACACGACTTAACTCGAGAGGAATCGATTTTAGCGGATACACGCACGTAATCAACTATGACTTGCCGCACGGTAAGATAGGTGGAACTAAAAATAGTATTTGCAGACACGGACTCATACATACACAAGAGCGGAAGGATAGGAAGAGCAGGAAACCCAGGAATTTGCATAAGCCTAGTGGAGTCGAAGAATTTCCCAGCCTTCAAAAGAGTAATCGTCGACCACCTGCCGCTTCAGTTCCACAGAATAGAAGCGAACAACGGGTTGTTGGTGACGAAAAGGTAGAAGAAATGGACATACTGCCGACGAACGTGTCGTCGTTCAGAACGAGTGGGTACTGGAATCAGTTTTACAGTAACCCGAAGCTGAAGGAATTTGAATGGTACCCAGTAGACGCAAGTAAAACGAACGTGTAGGTACATTGATATAAGGGATATACTGGAGAAATTTTACAAGTGTATAGCGGAAAGAGACGTCGGAAGCGGAATCGAAGAGTTGAAGGAGTCAGTGGTGGTGAACATAGGATGCGGGAATTCGAACCTGTCAGATGTGCTGCTGGATGAGGGATTCAAGAACATATACAACCTGGACTTCTCGCAGCAAGTGCTGGATGAGATGAAGGAGAAGAGCGGAGACGGAGCATACTTCGTTAACGTAGACGTGTCGAAGAAGGAGTACGAGGAATTCGGAGTCCAGTTGAACGAAAAGCACGGAGAAACGCCGAAGATAATAGTGGACAAGGCGTTCATGGACGCATTTGTATCAGTAGACGAGAATGAGTCGAGGGAGCTGATAAAAACGAGAGCAAAGATATATTTGGAAAACACGTTTAAAATGATGAGAGAGAGAGACGTGTTTATAATAATATCAGTATCGCAAGACTACGTGGTGGCAGAGCTGATGAGAAACTTGCTCATGAAGAAAATGTACGTGGACGTGTACCCGCTGTACAAGAAGGCTGAGAGGAAGGCGCACATGATACAGTTCATCTACGCAATATACAAGTACGAGGAGAAGGGAAGGAGGGTAAGGAAGCAGTGCGTGATGAAGGACATGCCGAACATGCCAAGCGAGGAGTTTGAAATGGGACAGCTGCTAAGTAGGAAATACGAGTAACAATAGTAGATACCAGTAACTGAGCACATAACAGTAACTAGAGTAGATTCGAGTGTATTTAGAAATAAGTCAGGATCGTAAAACTAGTTGGATGTTAAATAAAAGTGTGTAGAGAAGGTTAAAATGGCGAAAACTACACTGTACCTGGGTCCGACGATCAGAAGGCACACGCCCGAGAGGAGGCTGGCATTCGACATATTCCCAAGCAACGAGACTGACACATGTTTCACAGTGGTGGTGTACGACTCGAAGGAGAGAAACGCGAAGATGAAAAACGCATGTGTGATAGTGCCAGCAGTAAGTTGACGAAGAAATAAAGTCCACCTCAGGCACAGGAGCACCTATGGCTGTACTCGACGGCAGAAGGGAACCAAGAGGTAACAACTATTTGCGGTATTACTAATTTTAGTAGTAGAAGTAGTAGAAGTAGTAGAAGTAGTAGAAGTAGTAGCTAGTGTTACCAATACGGTTACAACAATAGCAATTAATACAACAATAGCATTAACCATTAAAACGATTACCACAATAGCCATTAATACACCCATAACATTTTATATTAAAACGATTGTAAAAATGTACAGTTAGCAATGAAGGCCAGTTGCAGTAGACTACTGCTAATATGGCTCAAGTACACAAAAGACGTCTCGAATCTACTGAATATGAACCCGCTGGACTCGTACAACGATGAGAGAGTGATGGAGTACATAAAGAGGAACCTGGCAGAGACACTGGATAACTTTTCACTGGAAAGGTCGTCAGGAATAACAATAATGAAGGTCGGAGAGTCAGCAAGAATAAGAGGATGGATATGCGAAATTCCATCAAAATACGCAGGAAAAGTTATAGTAAGAGACGTGTATCATGAAGAAACGAGTGAATATGAAAGTAAGAAAAGGAATGGAGACACTCAGATATACGCAAGGCAAATGATATTCGCATCAAATCCACAGGTAAGTTAGGTAAATAGGTTATAAATGACGAAAACATAGGTGATACAGTCAGAAGTGTTGTACAGTGAGCACGGATCGAAGAAAGAATTCCGGTTCAGAGATTTGACGAACGAGTACCATACAGCAATAACACTGGCAATGGGATTCGTAACATCGGAACGGAGAGTGTTGATACTGGGAGGAGGTAAGAGTGGAAGTATTAGAACGACAATTAACGGACACAATAGGAACGGGAGTGTTGACGAACGTGCTGCTGGAAGAAGTGGAAAACAAGTTCGCAGTGGTGGAGTTGGACGAAGCAGTTCTGAAGGTAGCCAGAGAGTATTTCGGCTACACAGTTGAGGAAACGATAGACTTAGAAGAAATTGATAGCGTAGAACTTGAAAGTGTAGAAGCATGTGTAGAACCTGTAGAACCTGAAAATGTAGAAGCACGTGTAGATGACAAACACAATTCGAATGTGACCAGTGGAGAGTTGAAAGTGATACACTATACAGGAGATGCACTGCAATTCATAAGAAAGTCAAAGAGAAGATACGCAGCAATCATACTGGACATAAACAACAGTAATGAGCAAAATGACATGAAGAGCGGAGATAGAGAGTCGGAAAGTGGATTGAGATCAGGAGTGCTGATGTCGCCAAGTCCAGAATTCCTGAACCCGGAAGTGTTGGATAAAATGAAGGAGCTACTGGAGGAAAACAGAGGGATCCTGGTGCTTAATACGCTGACGAGGTCGAGAGAGGCGAGGAAGGCAGTGTTGAGTAAGCTATCGGAGAAGTTTAAGTTCATAGCGAAAGTGAAAACGCCAAACGTAAGCAATAAATAGGGACACACACTAGATAGTTAGACAGCGTGACGAGGAAAAGAAAAAAATGAACGAAATGTAGGATATAAATGAAGTGATTATATGTTCAAGCTTCACAATAGAAAATGCGAGGGAACTTTTTAGGAATCAAGTAAGTTTGAAGAAGTAAAGAAGGAAAATGTAGGCGCGGAAGCTCGAGGAGAAGAAAAGGATCAGAGAGGGAGAATCGTGGGTGAACAGGTTAACAATAGCGAAGAAGTGAAGCTAGGAACGTGTAAAGCAGGAATTCTTTAAAATATGTAATATAATGTACTGTGTGATATGTGGTGTAACAGCGAGTGAACGTACACATTCAGAAATAAGAAAATGGCCTCAAGCAGAGTAGGAATAGTGTTCAAATCGGCAATAAACAGAGCTCCGAAAAACGTGGAGTTCTCAGTCTTCAGATATACGCCGAACTCGAAGCAGAAGCCGACGATGAAGTCGTACACGGTGGATACGAACGACTGCGGACCAATGATACTGGACGCACTGATAAAGATAAAGAACGAAATGGTAAGCGATAAGGGAAGCAAAACTTAATGAGAGAGTAGGATAGCACGCTGACCTTCCGAAGAAGCTGCAGAGAAGGGATTTGCGGAAGCTGCGCAATGAACGTAAACGGAGAAAACGGACTGGTGTGCCTAATGGACATAGAAAAGCACACGGCCAAGGGGAAAATTGAGGTGCAGCCGCTGCCGGGAATGTACGTGCTGAGGGACCTCGTGCCGGACCTGACCAACTTCTACGAGCAGTACAGAAGCGTGGAGCCGTGGCTGAAGAGGAAATCGCCTAAGGTAAGGGAAACAGCGCGCAACTGAGAGCTAATCGACGCGCAGGAGGGAGAGAAGGAGTACCACCAGTCGAGGGAGGACAGGCAGAAGCTGGACGGACTCTACGAGGTAAGCGGAGCTTGTGACAGCGATGTGCAGTGTATACTGTGCGCGTGCTGCTCGACGTCGTGCCCGTCGTACTGGTGGAACCCGGAGCACTACCTGGGCCCCGCGGCGCTGATGCAGGTGAGCGAGCCGCTTCAACGAGCGTTAACGAGTGACCGTAGGCCTACAGGTGGGTGGCCGACAGCAGGGACGAGTACACGACTGAGCGCCTCGTGGGCGTGAACGACACGATGAAGCTGTACAGGTGCCACGGGATCATGAACTGCACGAAGGTGTGTCCGAAGGGCCTCGACCCGGCGGGCGCAATAGAGAAGCTGAAGAGGCACATAGCGGAAAACGTTTCTGAAGGTACGTTTCCTCGCCAATGACTGACGCCTTGTTAGACTGGGAACAAGTGGCTCTGGACGAATACAAACAGAGAACGAGAAACGCTCTCAACTTGTAATGTAGAATTAAAATTTTAAAATAACGATTGGAATCTTACATTTTAATATTTATCAGCCATGCTCCTACGCGATTAGTTAAGCATACGCACCTACTCAATTAGTTAAACATGTTTAATATGTAATGGTGGCAACTATATGACAGTGAGAGTGGCTTATTAGGGCGTGCTTAAATTAGCTAGCGTCTGCAAGTGTGGCTATGGAGCCAACTGCGTATTACACAAAGTTAAATAACGGAGTGAGAGTGTACTGATAGGTATGGAGTAAATTCAATGTTTAGTAAAAAGCGCATTGACTGAGCTCAAATGCGAGCGTCGAAACTTTCTGCGATTTGCTCGTCCTCGTTGCGGGGAGGCACGGCAGTCTGCTGAGCAACGTCACGGTGGTGAATCGCCTGGCCCTTCCAGTCCATCCAGGCGGTCTTCTTGCCAGGGTTAGAGACGGTCTGAAGCGGGAATTTATGATAAAAGAGACTTACGTCGGATTCGCTCGGAGTGTCAATCTTGCCCAAAAAGTCGGCGTGGTTGCCCATGATCCCCTCGCTCAAGTGCGACTTGTCGCTGTCCATCTCGTCGACGGGCAGGTACTCGGGCAGTCCAACGTCTGAAGTAAGGGTGAGTATGGAAGTTAAGCTATCGGTATCTATCTGATTGAGGCTAGTGTAGCTGACTAGCTGGTTACCCTTTGGCGTGTCCGTGCGCACCGGCTTCTCGGGAACAATGTCGTTTTCGGACCCTGAGGAGCTGAAGAACTCGTCGGAACTGAGCAGGTTCGAGGCGACGTCCGAGATCGAGGAGGTGCTCGAGGACTCGCTGAACATGCCCGAGGTGGTCCTGAAGGACTCCGAGACGTTGAGCATCCTCAGCTCCACAGGCTGCTTCGCCGCCTTCGCCTTCTCGTTCTTGAGCATGTGCTCAATGTTGGTCTTGGCCATCTGGCTCACGTACGTGAAGAACTGCTTCTGCCGCTCTATCGAGAGCAGGTCGGTGTCGAAGAAGAAGTGCTGGTCGTCCTTGTGGCTGTCTGCCAGGATGCCCAGGTCGTCCTGGACCAGCTCGAGCGCCGCCTTGCGCTGGTTCGGCGCCAGCCTCGCCATGTTGGCCTGGAGCGTCTTCTGCTGCGTCACTGTCAGCGGCTTGTCGTTGAGCATCTTCTGAATCGTCGGCGGCTGCGGCACGAAGCCGTACTCGGGCAGGTCCTCGGAGAAGAAGGTCTTGCCTCCGAACTTGGTCTGCTTCCTCCTCCGTACCGTCGCCTCGCCTCGCGCTCGCTCCTGCCTCAGGCCCCTGTCCTGCCTCACCGCCCTCTTCGCGGCGTACTTGGTGTTGAGGTTGACGTACTCGTCGTCGTCCGAGATGTCTGAGGAGCTCGCGGAGTCGAGGTCCACGAAGTTCTCGTCCTCGAGCCTCGCGGGTCTCCCGAACTTCCTCTTCGTCCTCACCTCGTCGACGTTCTGGATCTGCGTGACCCAGCTGTCGTAGACCTTCCTGCCCCTCGGCGCGTGCATGTTTTCTATTTCCTCCTTCAGCTTCGCCGGGTCCATGGAGAGCGTCTCGTAGAACTCGTCCGGGTTAATGTACTTGGAGGTCTTCAGCTTGCTCTCCAGTGCGACGGAAAGGTTGTTCGCAGCCTGCCAAATGATGTTCTCCCTCTGGTAAAAGAGGAACGCGTTGTAAAATATCTGCCTCATGTCGACCTGCCACCCGTAGGGGCTCGAGTAGTGGTTCGTGTGCAGCCTCTCCGTGATCGTGTGAAAGTCCATCGGCCTCTTTATTATGTCCAGGTAGTCAGGCACTCCGTCCACCACCGGGTCCACGGGGTACCAGAACCACTTGTCGGTGTCCATGTACTTGATTGTCTGAAGTATACGATAGCATGAGTATTCCCATGTGTTCTTCGGCAGCTTCGGCAGGTGCTTCGTTGAGATCGGCACCGTTCTGTACAAAATCTTCACTTGCTTCGGCTCCTTGTGCACGTGCTTCGAACTCGGCGGCTTGGCCGACTTTGACTTTTCTGGCCTGTGGTAGTGGTCAGAGTGTGCGTAGTGCGACGGCTCGTCGTAAAACTCCTCCAGGAACGACAGAGTCTGCTTTCTAGGGCGCGAGCTTCTCTTCTCGAAATTCTCGGTGGAGCTGGCTCCGTATGAGTCGTATCTGCTCATGGAATCCGTGGGCGAGTAGCCTCTCTTCTTTGCTGATCTCGACGGCAGGTACTCGTCTGGCATCGAATGCTGTTTCAGGTGGTTCAGCTCTGACGACTTCGACTTCTTAATCACAACCTTGGGGGCCGAATACACTTCCAGAACCACCTCGAATTTGTATTCAGAGTCCAAAAGGTCCTGGTTAAGCTTATTTGCCTCATCCAGTGTCAACAGGAGCTCACCCCTGTAATAAGGTGAAAAGGATATCTGTTCCGTAGACATGATTTAACAATATGATACAGTTAAGGGTTAGATCAAAGATAGAATTTCAATCAGCCAACGGTTTAATATTGATAATTTATATTGAAAAAAGGATTGGGCGATATTCCAATATACTTACGAAAAATATGTATAGAATCCAAACAATAATAAAAATGAAATATTAGGAATGATTTAAAGGGTAATTAAAGAAAAGGTGCAAAAACAAATGTGATATTAATTTATTCTATTCAAAAAAATGACCCATCTGAAAAAAGATGAATACGATTTCAAATCATATTCATAAGGTGAACATAGGTTCAGCAAAGTGAAAAGGGAAAGGTAAATTTGTCAAAAATTGGGTCAAATATGGTTAAAATTTTAATTCTAATTTAGAATAACAAATAATATATAATTGTGGGCTCAAAAAACTATAATTACGACTGATCAATAGACCCCATCTCAGGAAGATATCGTAAGCGAAAATAGCACATATTTTGGGAACACATTTAAAACTATTCATATGCATCACACAAATCCATGTGTAATCTGTTTGGACTCTCTAATTGTAAATTTTGTTTTCGTTCAAGTTTCAAAACATATATAACAAAAAATTGCTATTATTAATCAATTCATCCACTTGAAAGTCTCTATTTACTTGTATAAACGTAGCTCTTTATCATTTAATCAACAACTAGATGTTATTTGATATTCCTATGGAAACATATTGAGATTCCCGTTACACATTTAAAGGTTGATGTTGTTTAAAATTGTATGTTTCAAGGGTGGAAGCTATGGAAAACGAATCTGAAGTTAATTCAGACGATGAGTTGTTGAGTTTACTGCAGTCTTCCGGCGACCATTATTCATATTTCCCAGGTTACGACGCCAACAATATTGTAACTGAATACAGCAAGTATGGAATCTTTAAAGTAAAAGGTAGGCACCCATGTGAAGAACACAACATTTTTCAGAACCAAACAAGGAGCTAGGGAAGTCAAAATTGTATTTGGAGTTCGTGTGTACGCTCAAACACCTTGCCGACGCCTGTACAATACACGAATATATGCGCTACTTGTACGACAAGGACAGGAGCAATACGTTAAAAAACGGTACTGCGTGAACGAACTCAATTTAATTCAGTGAATTTCAGCAGAGCGGATCGTTTTGATGATAACGCTAAGCACTATGAAGTGCTGATCCACAGGAGACCACACCACCTAATAGGAAAGTGGTAAGTTTGGGCAAAAGGTGACATGAGTGTAGCACGCTTCGAGAAGTGGATGGGCCGGTATCAATGAGCAGCACTGGCAGTGATAATTTGACCATGAGGTCGGTGTATTCTGCCCTGATATCCCCGGGAATCGTGGACGTCCTCCCCTCGCTGGGATACAAGTAAGCAGCCGAGTAACCACGCTTCCTTAGGAAAGTCAAGCAGAACAACGTGGTGAGCCAGGTGTTCCACATCAACTACGGCTCACACAACTACGTGCAAGTGTCGCTATACCGCTACTACGTAAGCAACCCTGTAAACACACGCGCTTAGGACCTGGAGAGGGAGCTGTTCCCAGGCTCACTGCTGACGGAAATAAGGTGCTTCGGGAGCTCGGAGATAGAGTTCTACAAGAACCTGACGAACACCTTCGCAAAACTACTCTATAAATTTGTGCAATTCTGTGATACGTGGTACCTAATGCCCTGGTGCGTGTAACTGGGCCATAAACGTGAGCACATTAGTACATTAAAAACTGCTAATTAAAAGTCGGTGACGCGGCCCATGTGAGACCAGTCGCCGAACATCGTGGGCTCGTGCTTGGTGTAGACGGCCCCAAACTCCTCGCCAAGCAGGGGCTCCCCCTTGAACTTGCCGAAAACGTCCGGGCACTCGCTCTTTGGAACTTCAGTCGAGCATATCTTATCCTCCACAAACATTGCCTCGTCGGTCATTTCTGAATAAAAGGATGATAAGAGTGAATAAATAATAGATATGTGTGAAAGTATGTGTAAGTGCGGCAACGTACCAGTGACTTGGTCCTCAGAAGAAACCTCAATAGTGTTCGAGGAAGTGGATAAATTAATGGACTGTGTAGCGAAAGAGACATTGTACTTATTTAAAAAGGTGTTGATGTGATCATATCTGGGAAAAAGGCAAATATTATTCACACTTTTAATGAATCTGGCGGATTCCAGGGAACTTTTAAGCCTATGATCCAGAATATTGGAGTAAAACGATTTATTTACAAAGTTGAATTTACACTTTCTAGGTATGGGTGCATTCTTAAGGGGAATGTGCCTGAATAAACGAGAACTATGTCTAGAATATGAGTACATTGTATACAATGTGGAATTAAACTTTACACAAAAGCAAAAAACTGTATTAAATTTAGCCTAATTTACAAAGGAAAATAGTATGGTCACTAATTAAACAAATTGAAGATATAGGAGTAAACCTTCCGATGATAACATAATATAGATGTTATAAGGGGGGTTTGTGGACGCGATACAATCGACATATTAATAAAATAGTAAATTCAAAGATAGAGTAATTTTTAAATTTTTTAACTGTAAATTAAGGTTAAACTCACCCGTTTGGAATAATTTTC
This sequence comes from Theileria orientalis strain Shintoku, assembly GCF_000740895.1. NCBI lineage: Eukaryota > Apicomplexa > Aconoidasida > Piroplasmida > Theileriidae > Theileria > Theileria orientalis. The sequence continues at coordinate 415,131 of NC_025260.1, read as the reverse complement.
AACAAAGGCTAAAATATAAAGTAAATTGGCAATTATGAAATAAAATGGACAGACCTATTCATAATATGGCTGGAAAAAATAAGCAGGAAACCATAAAAATCGACGGACTCGATTTGGAAGAAGTGGAAGAAATGTCGGAGAGACTTTCGGAGCTGGATCACGAGTCAAAGTCAATGCTATTCGTGATGTGCCTGTACACCTTCAACGAACTGCAAAACAAATTCATAAATAACTATAAAAGGCTCCTGCAGAGCAAGAAAAGTAGCAACGCCCCGTTGACGGACAACGAGGTGTATTTGTACACGTACCTGAAGCACACGAGGAACAACTTCCTGAACGACCCGCTGGAGGAGGACGACGGGTCGGAGCCTGCGCCGCAGCCACAGGCGCCAGCGCCCGAAACTTCGGTAAGAGCGATGAAGTTGACACCTGTTTTAGCTGCTGAGGACGCTCTGGCGGAGATATCGCATCGACTTCTTCATAAAGGTAATGCTCATCATTTTCCTTTTGAAGCTGCCGTACATTTTTTTCATCATCACGATCGCAGTGTACCTGCTCTACTGCCTCGGCTTCTTCAGCCTCATCGCAAGGATGTCGCAGAACCTGAGGAACACTGAGCACGCGCAGAACATGCTGCGCCTGGCCTTCAACGTGCTGGACTCAATAGAGCCGCTGCTGATGATGCCATTCAACCAAAGTAAGTGTAACGCCTAAATCGCCGTAATCAACACGCTTTAGACACCACGGATCAACGCAACATGGCCGCAGCGACCACACAGAACGCTCAGGGAGCCCAGACCACGACGAGAACGTCGCCGGAGAGGACTGCGCCGGTTAGCGAAAACACCAATTACATACGTTTATGTTACGCATCCAGTAGTTACAATTTAGTTAATTTTTAAACCATTTCAACACTATATAATGGGAAATTCAGGCGACACAGAGCACATCGTCAAGTCAACCACCATTTCAGCATCCGACGCCGGACACAACAAGTCAAGGTAAAAACACGCGAACTCATAAAATATTCAGGAGTCGTGGAAGAGATGCGCCCACAGCCCGAGGAGAGTAGACCTGAGGAGGCCGTGGCTCAGGCGACAGGAGAACAGCCCCAAAGCACGCGTCAGAAGCCATCGTACGTGGAGAAGTTCATATACCAGGTGTTCCTGTCATTCATACTGAGTCTCCTGCCGTGGTGGGAGCCGAATCCAATATACCTGGAGGAGTAGAACGTTGACATGAATCATCAAGAATAAGCTGAGTATGCACGTGATATGAGAGTAGATTAGATTACGCGAAGCTCGGACACCAAGTCTATAAAGTACCATTGCCATTGAAATGGTAACTGTCAAATCGGACCAGTGCTCTGGGCTATAGACTTTTCAAAGCCTCCTCAGCAGACTGTCTCTGGAGTGACAGAAGACTAAAGTGACGTAACGGATTTTAAACTAACTCCTTCATCATGTTGCAGTTTCTGGACTTGTAATCTTCTACCTTCTCAACGAGCTACACGTTAAATATTAGATTCCCTTAAGATAGATATGGTATTAGTATCAGTATTAATAATAGTATTATTAATAATAGCAGTATTAGTTATGGTATCAGTATTATTGGCAGTATTAATGATAGTAGTAGCAGTATTAATATTAGTGAATGGCAATAGTAGTAGTAATGGCAATAGTGACAATACAGATTGTTAATGTGGCATCAGAACTAGGCTCACCTCTTTAATGTTGTTCAAATAGCGGTTTAAGTTTGATTTAGCCTGGAATTTTTCCTCAGATAGGCGCTTGTGTGCCTGTTGAAGGTCGTTGGTGGCGTTTTCAAGCTCCCGCTTGCTGTTTTCCTGAAATAAGAGTGAGATAATAAGCTTAAAAACCATTTCATCCTTGGCAGTGGACTTGATAATCTGAAGTAAAATGTAAAAAGCGGTAAACGTACAGAGACAATGTAGTCAGTCTCAGAGATAATTTGCGATTTTTCCTTGTTGAAGAGGCTGGACTTGAAATACTCGGACTCCTTGGCCTGCAGCTCTGCGATTTCCTAATAAAGAGCGAATTGTAAGTGGGCAAGTACCTCCTTCAGAAGCTTCTCACTCTTCTCAAGGTCGGACAGGGTCTCATTGTGCTGTATCTTCACCTCAGACTCCTAAGGTCAGGGTCATTGGGCTAGAACTAACGTTTTTAAAGGTCAAAGTCTCACTAACGAGGGCTTCATCCACGATTTTTAGGCAGTTATCAGTGATCGAAAGCTGCAAATGATTAATATTAGTACCAGTAGTACCAGTAATAGTATCAGTAGTAGTGTAATAGTATAACTAGTAGAGTTTACAGTAATAGCAGTACCAAGAGTAGTAAAGTGCTACTTACGAGCTTATCCACAGAATGCTCATCAACTGACTTTAGGAGCCTATCCAGCTTTTTCCAATAGCTTACATCTATGCCATGGGTAGATAGACTGTTCATTATGAGTTGATAAGTCTTAGAGACCTGAGAGGGAATTAGGTTAAACAAACTAACGGATGATAGCGATTTTGCCAAGTTATGCTTAGTGTTTGTAACCTAAAAGTAATTATAAACGTGATTATATGTGTGTGTGTGTGTGTTTATATATATATGTGTGTGTGTGTGTGTTTGTACTTAAATACATACATTTGACGACAGAGTTGGTATTTCCATCTCCAAATCCTTTATGTTCTAAAAAAAGTTATAAAAATTAATTAGAAACCTTCACAGAATTTGATAGGCTTATCTTCAGCTCGTTTATTGCTATATTCAAGCCCCTGATATCGTTGCCGTCCTGAATAAGGATTTATAGTAACCACAGTCGAGACAGCTGTTAATATTAACATACTATTCTGGTCTTCATCATGTCGTTTATCTCCTTATTCTTACTCTCAAGCTCCAACAAATAGTTGGTTTCCTCATTGAGAATGTGTTTTGATGAGTCAAGCTCACGTTTCTGAAGTAAAAATGCACAAACGGAGCAACGTACCAGTCTAGTGCAGTAATCCTTTATGTTCTCAGTCAGCGTCTCAATTTGGGATAGCTCTAGGGACAGAGTGCTCACTCGCTCCTTAAGTTTATCTAAGGTGGTTAAGATTAGGGCGTGAACGTACCGAACTCCTCTATGTCGTTTTGCATCTTCACTGAACTTGAACGCAGAGTCTCAAGCTCACTCTTCTTCGAATCGACACTCGACTGCAGTTTTGCGATCATATTATTGAGCTTAGCGTCCACGTCATTCGCAATTGACTTCCCAGTCTCCTCGCTCTTTATGTAAAACTGGAAGTGCTTGTTCGTCAGCTCCGTGATCGTCATGGACGTCAAGGTATTCTTAATGTTCATCTTCGAGGCGACATTGAACATATAACTGTCGGTCTGTCTCAGCATCGTCTTATTTTCAAATTCCTTGTCAAAATTCTACAAAGTGATGAGCAATTGCCCGGGTACCTGGTGTTCATATAGCAGCAGCTTGCACAGCCAAGTCAGAGCCACCAGGTTTGACTCCCACTGGTGGTCAGCTGTGGGCGTTCTGAGGTGCGAGGTCTTCATGGTGTGAGGGTAGCCGAACTCGTTGTAGAACTTCGGAACCTCGACCGCCATGTTCTCCTTCGTTATGTTCACATTGGAGTCTATGAGCCTAAAGCAAGCTATGCGCTGTCCAAACGAACCTGAAGAGAAAGTTCCAGATGTTCAGCAGGACATTCAGGGGCGGCGATTTAAGGAGGTCCTTCTCCGAGCACGGATGGTAGTCTTTCCAGGCCAAGAAATTCAAAATTACAGTAACACATTCCTTCCGGCTAATGACCTTTTTAGTACTCATTATTTGAACAGTTCAGCGAAAAATACTTACGTGTTCATAAAATTATAAATATTGAAGCATGTTTAAATACAAACAGTGTGTTAACTGTGATTATTTTTAAAAAAAACAACTAGAAGTCATGAATAGACAAGAAGACTATGAAACTTTATTAAATTATTAAAATTAACTAAAAATACATTTACAAATATAACTAGCTTTATTAAAAATTTATTTTTAAAATTGTTGTAAAACAAATGATACAATGTGCAACAACGTACACGACAACCGAGGAATCCTAGTGGTGTTAACAGTAACATGTACGAAACTGCAAGACATTAGGGGCACAGGATTTTAATCGTGCGGTCGAGTCCCCAAGAGGCCAGGAACGAGCTGTATGGGTGATGTGTGACCCCTATCGCCTCCTTGTCGTGAACCTGTTTTCACTGTCTAAAGCTCCGCCTAACTTACCTTTAATACGTTATCCAGCTTTCCGGATTTATAGTTGAAACAATACAGCTGATCGTCGTCCCCGAGTGCGTATATCCACTCCGATCTTTTGGAAGCTAAAGGCAGTTGTATCTCGAACCTGGTACCTGAAACATCGAGAAATGACACGTTTTCCACCTCTTCGGGAGTAAATTGCCTCAGGCAGTTCCCACTTAGGTTAAACACCTTTAATACTGGCGACTTTGAGCACACGAGAAACAGGTCATTCTGTCCCTACAGCAACGTTCATCACAACTGACTGAAACGTACTGCCAAATTTACGATCGTATTCACCGATTTGGATATGAGAGGCCCCTCCGGATCGTCGTTTTCACGCTGAGTGAATGCTGGAAATGACTTTAGGCACTCGCATGACCTAGAATCCCACACTTTAACGAATCCATCACTGGACCCAGTTATCACCTTCGTGCCATCATCTACACGTTGATTATCTTAAAAGGGGTCAGGTTACTTGAATACACCGCAGTGTTAACTATGGAGGTGTGCCCTCTGAACTCCTTTAACGGCTTTCCCGACTTCAATCCATGTATTCTAAATGTGATTAGTAGGGGGCGTGTTAACTGATGTAAGTAGTTGGCCAGCCTTTTAAAAGTAACACTATTAACTCAACCTAGTGTACTTTGAATATTACGTATGAGTAAACATGTAACTACCGTGTACTAACCTTGCCAGGGAGTCAAACGATCCAGTCAAAAGGTTGGAAGAATCTCTACTGAAAGTTGCACACGTAACAGCTAAAAGTTGAGTCACAGCTTGTTGACGAACCTCCGTTGTGCGAATTGTTCATTGACTTCAGGCACTCCCCAGTGCCTATTTTCCAAATCTAAAATGATTTATTAGCTTATCGACTCAGACTTATGATTGCTAACCTTGATGTTACCCCTTTGATCACCACTTGCCAGCACTTCAGAGTCTCTGCTGACTGCCAAACATGTGATTAAAGTGTCGTGAAGCATAAAATGATCCTGATGTCATGGTCAAACTGCGTTAAATTGAATCGAAAGTACCTGCGCTTGGTACGACAATTCAGTGTCCAAGGCGCCCACACTCCAGTTCCAGACCTCGATAAAGCCATCGGACGATCTAAAATGAATTGTGAAACTAAAGGGATACCCTGATAGCAAATACTGCCCATTTGGAGTAAAAACTGCGCACTCGGGATGTGAGTTTTCCGCAAACTAAAACAGAATTAATCCTCATAAGAGAAATAATAATACCTTAATAATTTTATTAATGTTTTTGGCGAATTGGGTGCTTTCGTCCGACGTCTTGGACGTGCTTTTGAAAACGTCAAACCTGTCTCCGGGAGGTATCAGGCCCAGGTGATTCTGCCACTTCAGGGCCATGCCGATCAGCGCCAAAAGACGTGACTGGGGAACATATTCGATGTCCTTCGCAAGAGCTATACAAAATTGTTAATAGAGTCGACGAACCCTCCGCCACAATATTCCTCTTCTTCTCCTTGGTCAAGTGCTGATGCGAGGAGTCTGTTGACAGGCCTGCATATATCTCCTTAGAGTCGCTAGGCCTGTTTCTGCACAGGTCCAGCAGTCTTCTGTAATTATCGGGGTCAGTCTTCTGCATTGATATGAGTGGCGTGCAACTCTCCAGCAATAGCAGCGCCAATTTAGACTCCTTTAAATCAACAAGTTCCCTGACAATCTAAACGTAAGTGAGCCATAGACTGAACCACCTGGTCGTATAGTTTATACAAAGTGTCCTGCGATAACTTCATTGTGTCTATTGCATCTAAAACTTGGCTCCAGCGACCCATCTGTGCGTCTGCAATTAGGGACTCGATGTTCGAAACACTGTTTAGGGAAACGCCTGTTTCTTCCTGCATAACCAGCAGCGTTTTATTTAAACCATTCTCCTTAAGATATTGCAAAATTAACTTAACAACACTAAAATATAATTAGGCACCTTCTGTGTAAAACATATAAATGAATACAAACTGTCGAATAGGGAATAACTTACTCCTCACTGGACACATCCAAGTTTCTATCCATTTTAAAATAGGCATAAAATATTAGAATAAACTAATTTAAATGTTAATCACGTAAAAAATATGAACAAACACAGATATTAAAATATACACGAGATAATTGAAATTGGAATAAAATTTTAAAAAGAGTAAACTAATTTTGGAATTATTTTACATTGTAGCCTAAATTCATTAGTCAAAGTAGGTTTATATGTTACTTTTATCTGATTGTTCATCCCCACCCATGGATGAAACAAATGTTCATAAACAACCATCAGACATGATATGTAAATAAAGTTAAGTATCCTACCACGGAAAATCTTCAGTTGGTATAATCTTTGTTTAATTATAAGTCGATTTGCCCTTAATGTGTTCAGGTTTCTGACACAACATCAGAGTGTTTAGGATTCTAAATCAAAATACCTATACATAAATTGCTTTGACTCATATTTATTATATTTTTAATTTTTTTAAATATGGCCCTTTATTCTAGGTCAATTGCTGCCCTAAGGCCCATTGCCAACGCCTGGTTAAATGTGAACAGATTGACCCATGATAATTTTAACCTAGTACAAACTCGCAACTTTGGAAGTGGCGATATTCAGGCAGTGGCAGCAAGGATTAAGTCAGTTAAGTCGATTCAAAAGGTTAGGCTGAGTTGAAATGAGTGTTTTGTAGATTACGAAGGCAATGAAGATGGTTGCAGCTTCTAAGCTTAGAGCCGATCAGAGGAGGCTGGAGATAGGACGTCCGTTTACACAGCCATCCCAAGTACGCGTTTGCACTTTCATTTTTAAATTCAGGATGTGTTGAACTTGTTGCCAATATCGAGCACGGATACCGGTCACAAGGACACAGCCCTGGTTATAATGGCATCTGGTACGTGAAAGTAGACTAAAGTTGTATTCAGATAAGGGGTTGTGCGGAGGCATCAACTCATCCATAGCAAAGGCGACCAGGAATTTGTTGCAGAGCGTAGATTCACAGTCGTCGGCATACTCACTCTACGTGATAGGGGAAAAGGCAAGGAGCGCCCTGCAGAGGAACTACCAAAATTTGTTCAAAAACGTGTTCACGGAGGTGACGAAGACGCCATTCAATTACGCAAAGGCGGCATACATAGCAGAGCTACTGAGACAGGTAAACCAATGGATAGAGTATCACAGCACCTAACTGTATACAACAAAACGTTAACACAAACACTAGTAATAAAGTTAACACATCTACAACATAACGTTAACACAAACACTAGTTGTAGCACAATACCTACTTTAGTAAATATTGCAAAGACTATTATTATTATTAGGCCAATCACGACAATATTAAAATCGTCTATAACCACTTTAAATCGGTGATCAGCTACGAGACGAGGGTGTTGGACGTGTTGAGTTGGAAACAATACTTACTGGTGAGTTGTCAGTCGCAACTAATGGTGTAGATGAACAAGCGCGAACTGAACGTGTTTGAGACTGAGCCGGACATAGGGAAGTTCTACCCTGACTTCTACGAGTTCTACCTCACGTCCTGTATATACGGATGCATGCTCGACTCGCTGGCGTCGGAGCAGTCTGCAAGAATGTCGGCAATGGACAACGCGTCGTCGAACGCGACGGACATGCTGAGTAAGCTGACGCTGAGGTACAACAGAGCAAGGCAGTCAAAGATCACACTGGAGCTCATAGAGATCATCTCAGGAGCAAACGCACTCTAAGGGCACTTTGATCGGCCTTTAATGCCCCTTGACGGCCCTTTAACTGCTCACTAATGCCCTTCAATAGCCTCCAGTGGCTCTAGTGGCTCTCAAACAGCCCTTTAGTGTGTTAATGTTTTGAGTATATACTGTGTGGTAGGTAACGCATATGTAAATGGAAAGTAAAATTAAAGTGTGATTAACGGTATGACTTCTGGTAGCGAGCGCGTGCGCCGGGACCTCCGAACTTCTTAGGCTCGCAGCGGCGAGAGTCAGCGATAAGGAGAGAACGGTCGTAACTGACGAGTTCGTCCACGAGCTTCTTCTTCGAAGCCTCGTCGACGTATTTCTGGTAGTAGGCGACGACTGCCTTGGAAAGAGCCTGCCTGAGAGCGTAGACCTGGGAGGTGAAACCGCCGCCCCTGACGCGAAGCCTGACGTCGAGCTTGCTAAGACGCTTCATACCGACGATATAAAGGGATTCCAAAGCCTTGGTGCGCAGGGCGACCGGCTCGAGCAGGTCCAAGGGCCTGCCGTTGACGCGGACGACGCCAGTGCCCTTGGTACAGAGAGCAACACATACGGCGCGCTTCTTGCGGCCGAAAGTCTGGACCTTCTGATTCTTAGAAGAACTTGATACCATCCTAATGAAAAAATAAGAAAAGATAAAAGTAAATAAGGGAAGATGCAGAATTGAAATAAAACAAAGACCCTAGAAAGAATAAGTAAGGGGGATAATAAGGAGAAGGTAAAAAGGATTAAAAGGAATAGTAAATCAACTAACCTGTGACAAATTAAAGGTAACTTGTGAAATGTAAATAAAAATTATCAAAATTGAGTGGCGAAGATTCTGGTTTAAAGAATACTGCTGGAGCCCCACCTAAGTGCGAACCGACACAGGCGTATATTGATAAAGGAGTAAAACAAATAAACACTTCGATATATTTAGTATTTAAATATAATCGTCCCGGTCTTGGATCAGATTTAAATTATTGGTAAGATTAACTGTCTATAATAAATAGTGTTTGGATTCTATTTAAAGGTTCTACCTCAAGCAATGCACTCCATAGTATATATTATAAGTCACACTAGTGCGTGTTTATTTAATATAGGAAGTATACACCACATCGCTCTGTCTAATAAAATATTTTAGGTTATACACTCTTTACTCTAAAATACAGTTCATAGCAAGGTAAGATTTCAGAGAAATTAACGGAAACACGTAGATGGTAAAGCACAATAATATGCTATCGGACGTTCACAAGGTGAAATGTAGTCACCGCTTTGTGAAACCAGTCCTGAATCAAGCAGGAAAGAAAAAATCGAGGAGGCTGGCACGCCATAAAAAAGCATCGGCATCAGGAGTGACGCCCACAGGGTACCTGAGGCCACTGGTGCACATGCCGAGCAGACGCTACAACTACAAGCTAAGATTTGGACGCGGATTCACGCTACAGGAACTTAAGGCAGCAGGACTAGGAAAGAAGGTGGCTAGAAGCGTGGGAGTGGCAGTGGACCACAGAAGAACGAACAAGTGCGCAGAGAGCCTGAACCTGAACGTTAACAGACTGAAGACGTACCTGTCGAAGCTGGTGGTATTCCCAAGGAAGAAGAACGCCAAGAAGGGATTCTCAGGCCTGCCGTCGGACACGCCGAGAGAAAAATTGCAGACACTGGCGCTTTCCAAGCAGTCAGTGAAGAAAGTAATGCCAGTAGTGCAGGAGTTCGTATCGGAGGCGCCGAGGGAAGTGACGGAAAGCGAAAGAAGCGTGAATGTGTACCAAAAGTTGCGCGTAGCAAGAAAGGCAGCAAAGGCAAAGAAGTCCGCGAACGCAGAAGCATAATCTCATATCGACAAATTGTACACAGTAAATAGATAAATTATATGACTAATAATTGGAGAATTAGGGTAAGTTGGTAACTAATAGCGTACTAGGCTTGTGCACAGCGAGGTTATAAGGTGGCACTATTGAAACAGTGGAAATAGTTAATGGGCTCAACAAACCCCTTAGAAATATTGGAAAATAGAATTTTAGATGAAAAAAAAGTAGAAGATAAGGAAAAGGAAGAGAAAGGAGAACTAGATCCATTTATGTCAGATGATGGTAAGAGTAGATTATAAAATAGATAATTGATAATATAATCAATAAAAATGTGTAGAATCTTTTGAATCAAGCGATAGCGAAGATAAAAAGAGAAAAAAGAAAGTGATAAATAAGTCTAGTAAAATAAAAACGGACGAATTTGGAAGAAAGATTAGAAGTACAAGTAAATACGGGAGTGAAAATAAAAAAATAAAATTAAAATCGGATAAAAAACATGAATTGTATAAAAAGAGGAAGTTAGAATACGAAAAGGATTTTAAAGAAAGAGAAGAAGGAAAAGAAAGTGTGTTAAAATATCAACTATCAGCAATAGATAGAATGACAATGAGAAGAGAACAACTGTTAAAAAAACATTCCACAAACTTTATAAACGATATAAGAAAGTCGAAAGATAAGTGAATGAGGAAAAAGGAGTATACACACCCAGAGGATAAACAGACAAAAATAAAAAATATTAGAAAAAAAAAGTTGAATATTGTCGCAGTAACATAGATTAAAATAGCAATATACAATTGACTTTAAATGAAATTGTCGATAAAACAGACATCACTAAGAAATATAGTACTGAAGACGGGTAGGTTAGGAACGTACATAAATGTAGTATAGAACCATACCTGGCAAGACCATACGTAAATATATATGATCCAAGAAATGAGTCTGAAGCACAATGGATGACGGAATCGAACGTAAGAAAGGAAATGGGTAAAATTAACGTACAGAAAACGTACGCAAGAGCACTGTTCTCGAGGAGAGTGGTAACACATCCAATATACGTATCAGAAACGATAGATAAAGCGCCAATTCAAAGAATACCACAGGTTGGTGACAATAATGGAAAGTGAGGGATTAGGTGGCGTTGGTAGGATACTCGAACGTGGGAAAGTCAAGTCTGATAAACGCAATTCTGTACGGAAAACACATACCAAACTTCGCAAGAAGAATAGTAAGCAATAAGAATATTTAGTGGATATTATTAGACGTCGAACGCACAAATGTTGAAGAATCCAAGATACGCACCAGTGTCGAGGACGCCAGTAAGTGTAAAAGAAGCAGAAGGATGAATTGCGGATAATTAGGGAAGGACGAGGCACCTGTTCACATTTGACCTGGGAAACAAAATATCACTAGTAGATCTCCCAGGATACGGATGCGCAAAAGTGTCAGATGTTAGTTTTGCAACAGAAATACAGATTACAACAAACACAGGAACAAAGGAACGATTGGTCAGTACTGGTAAACAAATACCTGGAGAGAACAGAAAAGTAAGAATTAAGGAGCAGTGTAAATAAGTAGAACAGATAATTTGATAAGTAATCGTGCAGGTAGTTACATAGCCATGATGGTCAGATAGGTAGGTAAGGAAACTTAAAAAAAACAGACAAATTAATAACGAAAAGTAAACCTGAAATTGATACACACGAATAGCCTATACCGGATATTGTCATTAGTGGACTCAATAAAAGGGCCAGTGGCCGAAGACTATAAGCTGTGGAGTATGCTGAGGGATATGCAGATACCGTTTCAAGTAGTGTTGACGAAGTGCGATAGAGTCAAGGTAAGCAGTTAACAAGTAACTGGAATAATAACAACCGTAGCCGGAAGAACTGCATCTGCAGTACTCGAAGCTGATAGAAATGCTAAAGGAGTACGAAAACTTCGACCAGTATGTATACGCGACCTCGGCGACCAGGAACCTGGGAATAGATGAGCTCCGCCTGTCATTGTCGCACATAGCACTGACAAAGAGGGCAGAATCTCAACTGTTAAAGTAAATCGCAGATTTTAAATATTTTGTAACATACATGTGTGCCCATAAATGGGTAAAACGAGTGAGATTCCATAGAGTAAATCTGTATCACGGGGGGGACGATGACCGGAGCAGTGGTAGCTTCGCTGACCGCCTGTTTTAACACACTGCTGATATTATTGTTATACGTGAGATATAAGAGGAATCTGAGCGTTCGGACAGTAAAAAGTGGAAAGATGAAGACGACGTTGATACTTGGGCCGGGTAAGAGTGAAGTCAAGGGAAAGGAAGACAAAAATGAGTAGGAGGACACACCAGGGAAATGGTAGAGATATACAGACTGTTGGAGTTAGAAAAGCACGAGTTCAGCTTCGTACACTCGAAATTTGACCGCATCTCACCAATGGTGTTCACACACAAACTGCTCAGCAAGCATAAACAGGAGTCGAAAGGTAAGTTTAAAGAGTTGATGCCGTGTGATAGACGAAGAGAAGACTGACGTGGATAGGGACCTGAGCTCTTTATTTTATACACTGCCATACCCATCAGGAGGACTCGTACTCTACACAGCAACAATAGTACCATTTGTAATAAACATGATAAAGTCATTGATAGTATCATACAAGCTAAACCCAGATCTAGTAACGAAATGGAAAATAAACAATAATTTCCAGATAATAACAAACGGACCAGGGTTATCAGTGCCATTCTGCATATCAGTGAAGCTGTGGAACGTAAGTAGGCGTAGAAGTAGATATGGAATGGAAGAGATGAGATAAATAACGTGTAGGTAGTGCTGCTGAGAAAGACGAAAATAATATATATTGAAAGTTTAACCAGGGTGAAGACACTGTCGGCTAGCGGGAAAATACTTAACAAAGTAGCCGACAAGTTCATAGTGCTGTGGCCAAATTTCTCAGGATACGAAAACGCAAGTTACCTGGGAACTATTCAGAAGCTTGCTCTTTAAGCCTCCCAATAATATTGTTGTACTTCCTGCGCAGACGCTTCAGCTCCTTTTTGCACTTTTTGTCCTCACGTCTGCGCCCAGGACGTCCACTGTTGTAGGGGTTGCCAGAGCCACCAGAGTCTCCAAAGTCGTCATAGTCGTGGGAAAGAATTTGGTCAAACGGGACGTACTCAGAGGAGCTGTCAAGGCTGGGAGGGTAAGGGGCCCTTTCGAGCCGCTCAGTGGGAACGGATGCTTGGCCATCTAAGTTATCAAGTGGATCACTTAGATAAGGCGAATCACCCAAGTCTATGTCACCCACATCGTACCCAGATTGGGTTGCTGGGTACTCTGTATCCGCTATTCCCAGACCCATAGGACCCAAATCGGTTTCCCCAACGTCCACTCCAGCCATGTCGTCACTGGGAGCGATGTCAGGCGCACTTTTCACGAGACCATACCGTTCAACTTCATCCTCGTCGAACCTGCGATAGGTTCCGATATCCACTGGAGCTTCAGTTTCAAAGGCCTTTTGCACGTCGTAGATGCCACTCCTGCCCTTTCCCCGGTTTCTGCTTTTACCACGTTTAGGCCGCCTGTAGTCGATATTGCGACGTCCTGTTCCACGGCGCGCTCTCTGCCGTTTAGCCAAAATACGATTTTCCACTACGTCCTCCCCCGTATCCGGTTGTATAACATATAAGTCCTCAGGGTCAACGATTATTCGTTTAACATAGTCTTCACTGTCGCTGTCGTAAGGAGTGTACCTAGAGCCCGACGAATATCTGTTTGTTAAGTGTCTTGAATTTTGTTCTTTATTGGAAAGGTAGGTGTTGCTGTAGTTGTTTTCGCCATCAGATACGTAGGGGAACTTAGATCCGGAACTCTTCTCAAACTTTTTCCCATCCAAAATGGCAAACCACTCACTTATGACATACTCAGGCTCAACCAGATCTTCGTCCCAATACTTTTTAGTCGACCCATGCAAGTCACCCGTATCATATGCACCAGTGGTTGACAAATCATCCAATGGTTCTATATCATTGTAAGGGTCAGTTATGTCAAGAGATGAATCCACCGGATCAGCACTAGCAAGGTAGTCAGTTGGAGCCGAGTCAAGTGTGTCGTCCAACAAATCAGCCTCCAAAATAGAATTATCTAGGTAGTCGTCCTCCAATATTGGCAATTCAGAATCTAAAGTGTATTCTGATGTTGATTTAAAAGGGCGCCTATTACTTTTTGCATAATTTTTGTTGACGTTGTTGTTCATAACAGTCTTTTTCCGTTTCTTGCTCTTCTTAGACTTTCTATTTCTACTCTTCTTCCCCTTTCGACTTCTCTTTAACATACGATTTTCCAATTCTTCGTAAGGTGGATGTTGTTTTCGTTGAGCCTGAAGATCAATGGTTTTTTAAACTAAATACCTGATTCTTATTGGTGATATTTGGAAAGGATTCTGGATATTTGATTGGCAATTCAAAAGAATTTGTAGTAGCCCGGTTATCTAATAAATTCTTATGTTTGTATGATCACGCTTACTGGACACGGGAACTATAATTTCGATTCCATTAGCATAATATATCTCAAATATGGTCAAGTTTATTGAGGCAAAAATCCAAATTTTAAGTAATTTCATTTTAATTATTTTAGTAAATTATGCACATATTTAAGTAAAAATTTAGTATCTGATATGATTTTAACGAAATTATGGAATTAAATGAAAGAATCCAATCACAGTCTTAAATTAATGATAACGAACAAAGATTAAAACATAATTAATAAAAATTAAATATTAAATAAAAAATAATTTGCGTATGATAGACACATTCTATATCAATATATAAAGTAGGTGTAAGCATCTTTACTTAAATTGAATAAGATGGAAATTAAATTCTTCTAAAGATCTAGTGTGTACAAATTTTTTTTCAAAAAAAATTAGGATTCCAAGGTTAAATGTATTTAAAAGGTTAAAATAAAGTAAAAATTGAGTTATTGTGTGACATATATGAACTGTAAGAAACAAAATCGCAGGAATCTGTGTAAAAAAAATACAATAGATAGAATATAAACACATGGGCTAAATATGTATAAATATTAATATATATTAATGAATACATTATTTTGTGATTAGTAAAACTGTTAAAAATATATTTATAAGTCAATTAATAGAGATTGTGGGTATATGGTAATAGTATAAATGTAAAATTGGGAGTTTTACATTATGTATATTTAGTAGTGTATAATTTGATATTTGTTTATAATGTGTAACGTTTGATGTTAATTGCAATCCACGGGAATGTATAGTCAGTGTGTACATGGTCATGTAACATAGATATTAAATGGTTAATATAAAATTTAAAGTGTATTATAATTTTTCATTATTGTCTACCTTAACATTGGTATTTTTAAATTACTCAATTAGTATTTCAACGCCAAACCAATACACACCAAAATTTAAATCGCATAAGAATTTAAAGAATGGATTCTATACATTTATTAACATAAAAGGCTATAATAATCAGACAAATGAGGTGAATAACTTTAATAATAAATGGAAGTTGTATGAAAAGCCCATTTATAAACAAGGTTTTTTGCCAAACAGCGCCATTCCGAAACACATTCCTCTAGACTACGAGAATTTATTGAGATCGCATGACCCTTCAGTGATAAACTTTAATACAACGCTGACAGGCCTACCAGGAGTGAATATAAAGGACATAGATGACCTGTATGGCAAAATATATGACCATAAAGTGCTGATGAAGCAACTAAGATATTTCTTAGAAAATGATGATTTTAGCTCAATAAATAGACTGATGAAGTATAATAAAGATGTGTTAAACAAAGAAGAATGTGAGTTGTTGGTAAAGGATTTTGAGCACCTGATTCACCACCGGTTAAAGTACGAGTACCCGGAGCCGGAAAACCTAGAAAGAACAATGCCGTTTCTGGTGGGAAGATACGTGTTGCAGTACGTACTGCAGCAAGACCTGGAATCGAAGTTAAATTACGTGTGGCTGAAGCCAGGAGAAGTGCCAGAAGTACCGGAGTACAAGGAGAATTACGTGGAACCGAAGGCGTCACCAGAAAAGAAAATACACGTCAAAGATACAGTGGCATACAGATCACTGATGAAGAAGCTGAGCGAATACGATGAAAGAATGAGACTGTGCGCAGTAAGAGACCTGTACCACAAGCTTATAGAGTGCAAGAGGAAGAAGCTGGTGAGGTGCCTGAGAAAGTTCCAAAGACTAAGGCCGTTCAGATCACTAACGTACAGACGCAAAGTCGCAAACGTAAGGATAACTGTGTAGATAATAGAATAGGCGTATTGTGATTGACTAGAACTAACGAATGTGTAGAAAGTAAACATCGACAGAGTGTCGCCATTTCTGTCAAGGCCAATGAGGTGTACGGACCAAATAGTAAAGGAGTACACAGACCACTTTGAAGAAGCAGTAAACAAGCAGGACTTAGCAACAGCCTGCTACCTGCTGAATCGGTACTCGAGGTATGAGAAAATAGATAGGTATATATTGGTTGGTTGGTGGTTGAACTAGGGATTAATGCACGCGCAGGAGGATAATCTTCATCGACAAGTTCCCGCTACTGTGCAGATTCATGAGGTTGTTCGCAGAGGTTCACGCCTGCAAAAAGTATGACCTGCACATGCTTAAAAAACTGAGAAGCTTCTACTGGTCCTCAGTAAAAAGGAAAAAGTTCATGATAAGATACAACGAACCCATGATGATCATGGAAGCAGGAAAGACAATGAAGGATATGTACGAAGAACAACTGGAGCAATACAGGTAAAGTTAATGAACAGCAACTAGATAGGTGGTAGTTAGATTACCACCAGTTGGATTGATAACAATAATAATAATAATAATAACAATAATAATAGGCAATATCGAGATAAAAAGAACGATGAGAAGATGAAGAAGATGGGAGTGGATATGGACAAAGTTAGAGACTTTTCAAACGCATATGGAATGGATTGGATACCAATACTGTACCCAGAAGAATACCAAGAAGCAGTGGAATATCATAGAAAAAGGTTGGAAAAATTGAGAAGAAAGGCACTAAAGGTAGAAAATGAAATTAAGAGAAAAAGAAGATTCGAGTACGGAGAAGATATTGATATGGACTACGATGAAGAAGAATATAAGGAAGATGTGAATCAAGAGGAATTAATGGGCAAGGAGAGTATACCACTAAAAGTAATAAAAAAGGAAGATGAAGAATAGTGAAGATAATAATTATAATAAAGTTAATATAGTGTCAAATTAATGTAAATATATTAAATAGAAAATGGTAAAAATAGTATGTGTAATAATAAAAATAAGTAAGTGATAAGAGTGAGTGAAGTTAAGAATTAATAAGTAAAATGAATAGATAAAATAGTTAAAAAAAAAATGAAAAAAAAATGGTAAAAAATTGTAAATAGAAGAAATTTTGAGTTTAAAATTAATAAAGGGGTGGATTAAAGTATGTGTAAAAATTTAATAATTATTTAAATAAAAATAAATGTGTAACATCACCCCAGTCAAAACTGTTGGAAGGCCCAGAAAACATATAAACATATTCTAATGTATATGACCCTGTATTCCATGTAAAATTATAGTATTGTTTGCCTGATCAATTTGAGTCATTCTTCAGTGTGTTTTGTCATCTTGTATTATATTTAAGTGGTAACAGTAATAAAGTGGAAAAATAAAAGTAAAAAAGTAAATTTTAAAGGAGATGTTGTTTCAGTTAAAGAAAAAAAGAATGCTTAAAGAAAAAAAAAGAAAAAAACAATTGGTATATCTAAAATAGATAAGATTTTGATTTAAAATGAACTGGACAGGACAGTACGTAGGTGCAGTAGTAATAGACGTAGGCCACTCAGTAATAAGATGCGGAAAAGCAGGAGAACCGTACCCGTCACAATTATGGCCCTCCTCAGTAGGAATAGGAGAAGATTGCGAAGTGTTCCCAGTGATACCGAGCGCACGCTACAAAGTGCAAATGGTAGAGCACGTGAAGTACTACGACCTGGGAAAAAACGTCTCATTCATAAACAAAAACTCGTACATAAGGTCAATAAGAGGAGCACTCTCAGGAAGAGTGCACGACAAAGTGATGATAGAGCGCCTGAAAAGAGCACAGAGAAGCGAGGACCTGGAAGAAGTGTCGCTGCTGGTGGGAGCACACAAGTACGACAAGGACTGCTGGGACGAGTTCAGCAACTGCATGGTGCCGGAAGTGGGCAACGCTAAGTTCACGGACCCAAGTAAGAGAAGCGCAGCGGAAGTGCTGAAGAACATGTACTCCTTCAACTCAGTGTCGCCAGGACTGTCTGAGCTTACGGGAGCAAGCCCAATCTTCGTGGTGGAGTCGAACGAAACAACAAGGTACAACAGAATGGTGCAGACGGAGCTGCTGTTCGAGGAACTGGGAGCCCCAGGAGTGCACTTCGGACACGGAAGTCAGCTGGCGTCGTACGCAGCAGGATCGCTCAACTCAGTGGTGGTGGACGTAGGAAGCGCAACGACGTCAATCACGGCGCTGGTGGACGACGACGTCCTGGGCTACAAGGAGTACAACATAGGAGGAGACCACGTGGACACGGCACTGCTGAACCTGCTCCTGAGAACAGACAGAGCGAATTTCACGTACCTGATGAACCACCCGGAGTACAACCTGGGAGTGTCGTCGCTGATGAAGATCACGGACGCGGACGTGGTGGAGATCTCGAGGAGGCCATACTCGAAGGTGATGTCGCTGGGAGTGTTCAACCTACACCACGACGTGAAGAGCCTGAAGGAGAGCATAATGAAGGTGTCGGCAGTGCCACTGTTCCTAAACCCAGAATCACTAGCAGGTGAGAGTTGGCATTCGGACGGTTATACGTGCATACGTATGTAATTAATTAATTTTGGTAATTGATAAGAGATTTAGATAGAATTGTTTGTAGTAGCAAGCTGTAGTATTTTAGTACTAGGTGGTGTGCATAACCTGCGATTAAGTAAAACCATTATATGTTTTAACGACCCTAAGTTGTAAGTTAAACACTGATGTAGTTGCAACGACGAGGAGGCTGCCTGACGGAATACACTTTGACGTGACAGAAGAGGAGTCGAAGCTGAGAAGTTTGACGAAAAACAAGGCGATCCTGACGGATAAGCCGTTCGACGCAAAGAGCATAGACATGAATAAAATGACGCCCTTCCAACTGGTGGGACTCTCGTGCGAAATACTCTTCAACCCGCACATACTGCACAAGTACAACAACAACTTCAAGGGACTGGTGCCGATGTGCGAGGACATGCTGAAGGATAACACAATATACAGAAGAGATATATTCGGCCAGGTGGTACTGGTGGGAGGAGTGGTGCTGACGACAGGACTGCAGGAAAGACTGCTCGCAGAGCTTACGAGAGCGGCGGCGAAGACGCCACAAGAGTCGTTCCTCTCAGGCTCGAGGTTCAAGTTTATACCATTCCATTCAAAGGCTGCAGCGAGGCACGCGAGCTGGATAGGAGCATCAATAGTGTCGAGCCTAGGCTCATTCCACAACTGCTGGATCTCAAAAGCAGAGTACATGGAGCACGGACCAAACATAGCAAACAGAAAGGGAGGATACCTAAAGGGATACAGATGAAACCTGTAAAAAACAGGGAACGAAGAGTAGGTGCTGACAAATGTGTAGATGTACTCTAAGAGTACAAGATAAATGTGTTTAATAAATAAACGAGATGTGTGTGTGTGTGTGAATAAATGATAAATAAGTGTGTCAAAAGAGAGTTTGGGAAAAAAGGGGATGAGAAGCTGGAAGTACGAGTACCATTAGTGCTGATGCGGCCATGTGAGGGGCGCAAAAGTGATGATTCCACAGGTTAATAGGTACACATTTAATAATAGGCAATTTCATAGAAAATGGAAGATTCCAAAAAGGCGGAGATCGGAATAGTAGGATTGGGAGTCATGGGAGGAGCGTACGCGAGGAATTTATACTTCAGAGGACGCAGAGTGTCAGCCTGGACGAGAAACGAGAAAGAAATAGAAGTATTCGAGGCAAAGGTAAAAGAGGATGAAAAGCGTGAAAAGGCGCTGCAAAACGCAAGCATTAAATGTTTCGTAAACCTGCAAGAATTCGTAAGTTGGCAGACAGTCACGACGAATTAGGTCGACAGCCTGGAGAAGCCAAGGAAGGTTCTAATGCTGATAACAGTAAGAATTAAGGAATTCTGAACCTGGTTTAGGCTGGAAGTCCAGTGGATCACATGCTGGATAGGCTGATACCGTCACTAGATAAGGGGGACGTAATAGTCGACGGAGGAAACGAATGGTACAAGAACACACAAATGAGAATAGAGAGATGCAAAGAAGAGGGAATAAGGTGTGTGAGTTTTGAAAATGAGCCTATAATAGGTTCTGTGGGATGGGAGTCAGCGGAGGAGAAAGAGGAGCAAGAAATCACCCATGTTTTATGTTTGGAGGAAGTAAAGAAGACTATAAAAGCCTCAAGCCAATATTATCACAAGATGACAAGGTAAGTACTGGGTTTTATGGAAAATGTAGGATTTTTACGTCGGAAGAGGAGCCTCGGGACACTACGTGAAGATGGTACACAACGGAATAGAGTACGCAATATTGCAAGTGGTGTCGGAACTGTATAAGATAATGAAGCACATAAATAAGATGAGTAACCCAGAAATATCGGAATTGTTGAGGTAAATAGTGAAAGAGTATATAAAAGGAGTAGGTCATGGGACGATAATCAATCGTCGTATTTGTTGCAAATAACCCAAATGATATTGGAAGAGAAGGAAGGAGAAGGTATGAATAGTGAGGAAGAGGAAATGGGCCGATAATTAGATATATATCAGTGGAGAAAATGAGTAAATATTAATGAATTCAGAGTACCTGGTGGACAAGATAACACCATGTATATCGTCGAACAGCACCGGAAAGTGGACAGTACAGGACTCCTTCGATAGAAGTGTGCCAGTGCCGTCAATAGGAATGGCGGTGGACATGAGGAGCTTCAGCAACCTAACACAAAACAAACACACTCTAGAAAACACAAACCAACACACGAAGTTTAAAACAGGTTAGAGATAGAGCATGTGTAAAACTGATCAGATGACCTTAAAAAAACATACACAGCAGCCCTGATAAGTATATTTTCGCAAGGGATACACCTGCTGATGGAAGCGTCGAAGGAGTTTGACTGGGACTTGAACATGAGTAAAGTGGCAGACATATGGTCAAGTAAGTAGTAAAAACGGCATTAACAAAATATTGATTAAACATTAGCCAAACAGTAACCTAACAGTGACCTGATGTTAACCTAACAGTGACCTGATGTTGACGTAGGTAACTCAATAATCAGCTGCGATATGCTGAAGGAAGTTTCAGAATCGTATAAAGAAAACGACGAAATGCTACTGTTCCACCCGAAGTAAGTTGAGTGTGCCGATGAAAGCGTTTAGGTTTAAAGAAATGCTGTTAAGCAGCATGAAGCCATGGAAACATGTGGTGAAAACCTGCATAGAATACGACGTGCCAACACCAGGAGTCCTGAGCAGCCTGGAATATGTGCAAGTGTTATTCTCGAAAAATGTAAGCGGAAGATAGGAAGAATCCAGCCAAAAAAATAATAAAACGCACTAAAAACAATTAATTTAGCATTGCCATAACCTAATTCAAGCCCAGAGAGACTGTTTTGGGTCACACGGGTTCACCAGAACGGATATGGAGGGGAATTACCACCACGATTGGTGGAAAAATCACTAATAAAACAAATAGAATGGCGCAAATAAGATGTAAAGTATGATATGTGTATTGTGTAAGAGGTTAAAGGCCTCGAGTGAACGTAATGTAACTGAAGAATGTTGTAACAAATAATATAATAATAATGGATTCTTGTTGTGGAAACGGTAAACGATAGAGTATATGGGAATTGTATGATGTAATAATTATCAATTGCGTATCAAAAATAAATTGTGTAAGGCGATAAGCTGTAATTTTGTGAAATAATAGAAGGAGCAATGGGGGGGCATAAGAAAGCCAGTAAAAGTAAACGTAGAAAGTAAATATACATTCGAGATGAATGTATGGCACGAGTTAAAAATAGATGGATAATTGTAAGAGCAGAAATCAGCGATAAAAAGAATTCACAAGTAAATTATTATGAACTAATACTGAAGGATACACTAATAAAAACAGAAGTGGAAAAAACAGCGGAATTACTGTTCGGATTCCTGCAAGGCAAATTTATATCAAACTCAATAACAGTACAATTCATAATCAGCACTGAGGCGCTGGTACTTTTCCAGTGCAAAAGATGCTTCATTGAAGAAACACTAATAATACTGAGGTTTATAAATAAAATACAAAACACCAACGTAAAGTTTGAAGTAAAACAGGTTTCTGGAACTTTACACCAGGCGCGCAGATATATACTGACGAAGATACTGGACTCCCTGACTCAACTATCACTCCTGGGACCATCAGCAATTGAAAAGTACAAAAAGTCAAATTTAATTAAAGGATTCAAGCAAATAAGCCTAGTGTCAAACTCGTGGTTGCCAGCATGAGATACGCGAATTTGAGGCTAGCAGATCTAATAAATAGGCTAAGCGTTGTAAGGACGCCATTAGCCACAATACACGGGATAAAATCCACATCTTTCTCCCAAAATGGAGTAAAAGGAGCCACGCAGATTAGATATTACAGCCCAGAGGTGAAGGAGCACTTCAACAACCCAAGAAATGTCGGAAGTTTTGACAAGGATGACCCTTCAGTAGGAACAGCAATAGTAGGCAAGGCAGCCTGCGGCGACGTCATTAAACTCCAGGTAAAAATCAAAGATAACTGCATAGAAGACGCGTGCTTTAAAACGTTCGGGTGTGGCTCAGCAATAGCATCTAGCTCCTACGTAACAGAGATAGTGAAGGGGAAGACGTGCCAGGAGGCACTGGCAATCAAAAATACAGATATATCAGGTAAATTGGATAAAGTTATTTAACAGTTAATTAGTATAAACTAGTTATGATAGTTAGTAGATGAGAAAATTAACAAATGTGTGTAGATAAACTCAACCTGCCCCCTGTGAAGATACACTGCAGCCTTCTAGCGGAAGATGCTGTGAAGCACGCAATAAAAGACTATCTAAATAAAAATAAGGCAAAGAAAGACGAATAGGTGGTGTTTTAAAAAAATAATACTCTTGAAAAGGCCGAAAACTAGGCTTGATATGCACAAGAAGGCGTATAATTTAATCGATTTTTCTTTGTGTAAATGAATAGGTATATGCGTGTATATATAATATTCAACCCCTAAATGTGGAAATATTTTAATTTGGAACCTATGTGTAAGTAATTTATTAAACTAATGAACAGGGTACTGGACAATGACCCACAGAGTATATAGTGCCTAATATGGAATTAATTGGAACAATAATGAAGTTTAACATAAAATTGAGCAAGTAAAATGTATTATAAACATGATATTGGCTAATTAAAACAAATAGGAGTGGTTAAAGATGAATAAAATGAACATATTTATGCCATTCCAACTGTTTAAATTCGCCTATAAGCGTTTTTCAAATCTTCCATACAGAGCAAAGATATATTTGGTACGTTAATATTGATAATATGATTGATGTTAGGGTTTGTTGACGACGGGAGCAATAGTATGGCCGAAATATAACAAGGCGCCATCAATAAAGTCGGAAAATATACATAAAAGAGCAATAACGGACTACGTGTATATGGATATCGCAATGGACAACGTGTACCTGGGAAGAATACTAATAGGATTGTACGGAAGACTGCTGCCGCTGACAGTGGAAAACTTTATCAGCATGTGCGAAGGGTTCGTAGTCAAGGACAAAAAAATAGGATACCTGAACACGAGATTCGATAAAATAATGCCAAACACAGCAATAGTGGGAGGAAAGTTGTTTAACAACAAGGGGAAGCTGGACTCGTGCACAATATACGGAAGAAGGTTAGCGAAGAAAGACCACACACACAAATTAGGATGCCAGAAGAATCGTTCGACACAAGCTTCATACAGGAAGGAGACGTGGCGATGTTGAGTGACGGACCACTGGGAGTGTCCTCGAGGTTTTTCATAACCCTGACGAGGAATCCGGGGTTTCAGCAAAAGTCAGTGGTGGTAGGCACAGTGGTCAAGGGAATGAAGCTGATAAGAATGGTAAGTGACCAGACATAAGATTATGAGTAAAGAAATCGCAGCCAACGGTAGATAATAGTGGCTAACGGCAGCTAAAGGTAGCGAAAATTAAGCAGTAGTCTAATGGTAATATAGATAGGAGAAGGAGCGAGAAAGGACGGAATGCCGAACAGAGATATAAGGTACCCAGGTAAAAGCTAATCCCTTAGAATTATAGGATGTGGGCTGTACAACGGGCCAGAAAATGGGCCTAAATCGTTTTTAAACGTCTAAGAGTAAACAGGTGTACATAATTAGAGTAAACTGGGCGGAACGAACAGATTAATATTTTACATTAGTTGTATGTGCCAATTATGTCCTCCTCGCGGTAGGCAGTGTAGACTTCGCCCTCAAACTTTAAATCCATGCCGCCGTACTCGGGAATGACGACAGTGTCGCCGACCTTCAAGGTGGGAGCGACGAGCTCGCCCTTGGAGTTATGCCGTCCAGCGCCGACAGCGACGACCTGAAAGATAAAAGTTAAAAAGGAAGCAAACCTTGGCCATGCGAGAAGAAAGATTGGCGGAATCTGGAAGTAAAATGCCAGATTTAGTCTTGTGTTCCGGTTTAATCTTGGAAACGAGCACCCTGTCAAAGAGAGGGACGAAGCGTCTAGCAACAGTCTACAAAGACAAAAATGATAAGAAAAAGGTAACTTACCATTATAAAAATACAGCCAGACTAACAAAAAATTATATACAAGTAGTTAAAAGTAGATTAAATGATAAATGAAGGAGTGTAAATATAAAAATATGATAGATATTAGGGAATCAGATGGGGATTAGGAATATTGAATACTAAAGAGTAAACACAGTTAAAAAGTAATATTTGTAGTATATAATATTTGTATTTAACCACGATAATTTTAGTGGAATCCTGTCGACCAATTATAATATGTCTGCTATACAATTATGAATAGTAAATTGGCAATTTCAAATTACACATTAGACTCCAACTTAGTATCTTCTCTCAAAAGACTAGTTTTATACACTGTAAGGAAGTTTCCATCAATTCAGGGTATGTTTAAATGAAAAAATTTTAACGATTGTGCAAATATTGTAGGATTCCTGCCCAAAAACATAGGAAGGTGGCCGTATTCCGTAAATTTGAAAAATCCTCAATTAAAAATCGCATCAATACCAGAAAATAAAACTAAATTGACATATTTAGGTCATAGAACTGTCTATATACAGATGAACGGAGCAACGTTCTTAACTGACCCAGTACTTTCAAAAAGACTAATGTCAGGTGGATTCGGAGGTATGGTTTTACATTATTACATCATACTTTAGTAAAAAGAGTGAGTAAAAAGTCATATAAGTACTGGGAGTTCCCCCCAGCCGATTTTCTGCTGATCTCCAATAACTCCTTCGATTGCATTGACACATGGACTCTGAGGAAAATAAGTGACCAAGGAGGAGCAATAGCAGTGGGAGGAACGAACATAACCAGGTACCTGAACCAATTTTACGAAAGATTTACATACCCACTGTCATGGTTCGAGGAAGTAAATTTCGGAACTGTGCGAATAACATTTACGCCAGCGGTGTCAGAAACGAAGAGAAAATATCTATGCTGTGGAATAGACAGAAACAAGTTGCTTTGGGGAGGCTTCTTGATAAGAAGTGAGGACACACTGGTCTACTACGCAGGAAAAACAAAATACTCGGACCACTTCGAGCACATCAAAGAGTATTTGGAAGAAAAGAATTGTAAAATAGATGTAGCAATATTGCCAATAGGACCGAAGCATGAGGAAGATAGAAACATGAGTCCAGAGCAAGCAGTGGATGCACACCGAATATTGAAACCAAAGAAAACACTAGTGGTGGCCCACGATACATTTCCACTAGGTATAGAAGCATTCGGAGAGCTTAAAACGAGATTAAAAGCAAAGATAAATGAGGTGGATCCGGGGATTCTAGAGGATTTCCTAATTCTAGAAGAGGCAGAATCATACGAACTGGAACTATAAAAAAACAAAGGATTCCATGCTTAAAGCGCTTTAAAAGGTGTAAAGTAGCAGTATTGTATTTTAATTGAGTAATATAACCTAAAATAGAAGTGTACACGGTAGGTAGCAAGTCTTGAGATGTGGAATCTTTGCCCCAAGTACTCGTAACAACAGAGTGTAAAAAGTAAACATGGCCCAGATTCCTGTAGATAAATTCGCAAAACTGATATCAGGAGCAGGATCCGCCCTGTTGGCACTAGGTTCAGGAGCCTGGCTCATTAACTCGAGCCTATACGACGGTAGGAACACGAACGTATATAGAACTGGAAAGATATAGATATAGTAGGCAGCTATGCTAGAGATATAGTAACGTAAATAATATGTAGTTGGAGCCGGACATAGAGCGCTGGTGTATAACCGTATAACCGGAATCAGCGACTCGACACATGGAGAAGGAACACACTTCCTCATCCCGTGGCTGGAAAGGCCGATCATCTACGACGTGAGGACGAGGCCGAGAACGCTGATGTCGCTGACGGGAAGCAGAGACCTGCAAATGGTAAACATAACGTGCCGCGTGCTCTCGAGGCCAGACGAGCGAAGGCTGCGTGACATATACAGACACCTGGGCAAGGACTACGACGAAAGAGTGCTGCCGTCGATAATCAACGAGGTGCTCAAGAGCATAGTGGCACAGTACAACGCATCACAGCTGATCACGCAGAGAGAAACGGTGAGCAAGGCAGTGAGAGACCAGCTGGTTAACAGAGCAAGAGACTTCAACATACTGCTGGACGACGTGTCGCTGACGCACCTGAGCTTCAGCCCGGAGTACGAAAAGGCAGTCGAGGCGAAGCAAGTGGCGCAGCAGCAGGCTGAAAGAAGCAAGTACATAGTGCTGAAGGCGCTGGAGGAGAAAAAGTCGACGATAATAAAGGCCGAGGGGGAGTCGGAGGCGGCGAAGCTGATAGGAAGCGCAATCAAGGACAACCCGGCATTCATCACGCTGAGGAGAATAGAGACTGCAAAGGAGGTGGCAAACATCCTGGCAAGATCGCAAAACAAAGTGATGCTGAACAGCAACACGCTGCTCCTGTCAACGAGCGATAAGTAAACCTTTAAACACAGCAAATACACATCAGTGTGTGCTCAAGTACTTATAGTATTGTGTATGTATGTTACATGTGCTAGCATTCAACCACTTATAGCATACGGGCAATTATCAGTACATGTGTTAGTCTAAGTATGTGTTTATAACATTTGTGTAAACATATGAACATGTGTATAAGAGCTAGTAAAAGTGTGTACAGGTTGAGTGGTGAACTGTGTAGCTTGAAGTAAATTAAATCAGAACACTCATAAGTTGGAGTGGGAAGTTTTAAAAACCTCAGGAGTGTCTTCGTCAGAAATGGAGACGTCGTGAACGCCGTTTTTATCAATGACCTTGGCGCGGAAGTTGGATTGCGAAAGAAGAAAACGGTTCTTCACCTCGTGACGACACTTCTTGAGAAGCCTGACCGCATCCTCAACGGTAAGATTCTCATGATACTCCTTGTCAAGTAAACCGCGAAGCAAGTTGCCGCCGTAGCCGTGAACAGCACGGTCAATGGAAGTGGAGCTAGCGAGATAGTCGACCCAGAAAAGTTGAGGGCCGTCCTGAGAAAAATGAGATAAACTAAACGTACGAAGTCGTAGCCAGCGACGAGAAGGTCGACCTGATAGGGGCTTTTGCGAAGATACTCAGCGAGTTGCTGCCTAACGAAGTGTGCCATCGATTTAGTAGTCATGTTGAAGGAAGTCTTGTAACGCAGGTAGTGAACGGACTTCCTAATATATTCACCAAACTGAGAACGATCCCCAAGGGGCCCCGCGAGTAGAAGAAGTTTGGAGTCGTCAATTTGCATAATCTTGCCATCGTCGTCGTTTTTCATGGTGATAACGCCATACTTCTCGTAAGTGTCGGTAGCAACAGCGACAAAGTCACGGCCACGGATACCAATTAGTGTATCCATGATTAACAATTATAAAATAAAAAATAAATAATATAATAATAATAAATTGTGAAATATAAGGATAACTAAAGTAATGTGTTGGAAGTGCCGGACTTTTTAGAAAAAAATAGTTTAAAGCTGAAATAGCAAAATTGATGCAGTTTATATTTATTTTTTAAGTGAATAACTTAAATGGATTTTTAAATATGTAAAGTATTCCCTTATTGTAATGTTATGCCCGTGAACTTAAATTAATGTAAATTAATTGCAAAAAAAGAGTAAATATATGACGACAGTGGAGAACGCTGATTTGTCATCAATCCCTAGTTGTTTGAAACAACTACAATACTATTTGGACGAGGCTAAGTACTCAGAAGCCGCAAAACTTTGTCATAAGTGTAAGATTCCATAAATAAAAGAGCGATTATCGCTAAAATTTATATTAAATGTGGACTTAAAATAAACACAAATGTAGGTCTGAAGGAATGGCCAGGAGAAAACACGTTTTACAGAGTAAAAGTTTTCTGCGAAATACAGCTGTCGAGGTGGCACAGCTGCCTCCAAACAATAGGCTGGTTGCACGGATATCGCACACACCCGGCAGTATCAGATAAGCCGCGCAAGAGAAGAGAAACACACCTGAACCACTGCGACGACGAAATGAGAAAAGGACAGGAAGCACTGGAGAAGATAAGAAACGCCGCGAAGGCGCACTACGCGAACGATAACTGCCTCTGGTTCCACTTTGAGCAGAGCTACTGCTACTATAAGCTGGGAAAGTACGACCTGGGCCTGAAGGCACTGTCAATGTGCACGGAAAGCGTGCCGCCGAGAGAGCTGATCAAGAGCCAGGACGAGTACCCGCTGGACGCGACGACGTTCCCAGACACAAAGTCGACGCTGTTGAAGGCGCAGCTGTGTCTGAGGCTGGGCCACTTCAAGGAGGCGAGTGAAATATACGCATCGCTGAAGCTGAAGGGAGCCGAGTCTCTGCTGCAGGTGAATCGGCTGAGCGTGGACATATCGCTGGCATCAAGGTCGCCGAAGGACCAGAGGCAGCAGCTGCTGGAGACAGTTAACAGGAAGATAGACGACCACATGGACAGGGCGAAGTCGGACGACCCGTACGAGCTGTACTTCAACTACGCATGCGCCTGCGTGCTGTCGAATGACGTGCTGAAGGCCCAAGACTACCTGGATGTAGCAAACGGTAAGCCTAAATGCTGACTACTCCTGATACGATTTACACGATCATGTAGTTACCACCCAGTTAGACGGAAGCTGATTAGTTAGTTACATAAAAGGAAGTTAGGATAATGGACAGTGGGATAGCTAGTTAAGTTAAGAAAATAATTTAACAAATCGTAGAAATGTTGGAAAATGAGTTGAAATCGGAAGAATATGACCCGGACGAACAAGTGGAATTCGCAAACATATTCGCATTCAGAGCATTCCTGAATTCGAAAAGAGGAAACGAAGAGTTGGCAAGAAGCATAAATAAGAAGCTGCTGGAGACGTTCATGAAGTGAGTTTGAAAAGAGATGATAAATAAATAAAAATATATTAGTTCGCCGGACGTGGATCAAGCAACGATACTGGTTTCATTGAATAATCAACTGTTCTTCGGGTATGTGTAATTTAAAAGGCAGATGAATAAGCGGGATAATTAGGTGTGACGCAGAGGAAATAGGATCAATAATACACAAAATGGAAACGTTAATGAAAAAGGAGCAAATATCAAAGAAGTTTTCAGAACATGAGGTGAAGAAATAAATAAAATAAGATAATTATATAGATACACAGATAGATAGACGATTAGGTAGTTTATATACGAAGAAAATAAAATGATAATAGCTGAACATGATACATGGTAACTGTATCTGGACATATTTGTCAAATGGGAATTTGAACGAGTGCCAAAGATATTTGGAAAATTTTAACAGATTATTGAAGCCGGAAGATATGTGTTTCTTTAAATCAGCCATAATGGTAAGAAATAGTAGTAGTATTAGTAGTAGTGGCATTAGCAGTGGTAATATTAGTAATAGTATTTTTTGTTGTTCTAGTAATAATAAAAATCGTAGTATCTATAATAACAATAGTAGTAACTATAATAATATAAATAGTAATAATAACAATAGTAATAATACCAATAGTAGTAACTATAATAAAATAATAATAATATAGTGTGTTGATGGAAAAGTTAGTAAGGGAATATCACTGTTGAGACAGGGTCTATCACTAACAAAAGAACTAAAGTTCGTAGAATGTATAGTAAAACTGCTCTTGAGAGAGGGGAAAAATAAAGAGGCGCTTTCATTGTTGCAAGAGTATTACGAAGAATTCGTAAAAGATGTAAAATATGTTAAAAGGTACTTTTTACTGTTAGTAAGAGTACACAAACAACTGGGCTCACCAGAAAGTGTATATAATAGTCTGAAGGAGCTGTTGGAGTTAACAGAGGTATTATTTAGATATACTGGTAGATGTAATATTAAAAGTAGTAGTAGTAGTAATAAAAGTATTAGTAGTAGTAATAAAAGTATTAGTAGTAGTAATAAAAGTGGTACTAATGGTAATAGTGATAGCAATAACACTGATACCAGTGTCATTAGTAGTAATGTAGTAATGTTAATAGTGATAGCAAAAGGTAATAATGAAACCATGTAGACTTCGGCAAGTGATCACCCATTTAAACTAGGATGTAAGTACCTAGAGGAGCAGAACAAACACAAAGAAGCAGTGGAAATATATAAGCAGCTATACTCTAAAAATAAAGAGGATAAGCTGGCACAGCTAGGAATACTCTACAATCAATCGTTTCTGCCGGAAAATTACCTAGAATTGCCAAGAGAATACGTGGACGTGGCAGTTAGAGATGTCAGATTCATAGGTAACACGAATAAGTAAAACGGATGTGTAGATGCTGAGGAGTTGGAGGCAGATTATAAAGTGACATTCCATTTCGAAGATCAAGCTAAGTAAAAAAAATAGAGATAATTAGAGCATATGAGTATTAGATATGAAGTAGATAGAAAGGAAATGATTATGGTAACATGAGTAAGATTAATTATTAGGACTGTAAAAACGAAAGTGAAGAAGAATAAAAAGAGAAGAAATAAGAAGCCACAGAATCCAACAGGAAACCCAGATCCGGAAAGATGGTTACACAAATACGAAAGGTAAGCAGGAAAAATGATAAAAAACAACGTAGAACAATATATAAAAAACAAGCAAAAAGAAGGAAGGACGCAACAAAAGGATTAACACAAGGGTCGACGACAACAGTAGCATCGAAACCAACAACAGGAACAATAACAGCAACGTCAAACGCAATGAAAAGGTAAAGCGAAGTAAAAAAAATTAAAATAAATACAGGGGGAAAAAGAAGAAACGGTGAAAACATAATGTGTTAACATGTAAATATGTGATAAGTATGTGTGTGTAGTGTATGGAAGTGAGAGTGAATCAGAAAATAATATATGATTCAGGGAAATGTCAAGTCAAAAAAATGTAAGAAAAGTTAAGTAAATCATAAAAATGTTTTAGGCATCAATAACGTCGTTTTTTAGACCAAGACCAAAAAGAGAACACAAGGATAACGGAGAAAACGAAAGAACACTATTTGCAGTAGAAGAAGAAGATCAGACGCAAAAAAACAGAAACTACGAAAGCACAGATTGTAAAATAGAAGGAACGGAAAATGACGTCACGAAAATAGATACGACGGCATCGGAGCCTGACTATGTCCTCACACAAAACGTAAGTTAACACACCTGAGAAAAAGTAGACGCAGGAAACACCAAACAGATCTAAGGGAGTGTTCGGAGATGAAGACATGCCAGTGTCGAGAAAAAGGTCACTGCTGTTCGAAGAAGAGGTAAATCCACCAAAGGTGGCGTTGACGAAGCCACGAGGGCTGGATTCCTACGAATACAACGAGCAGAACGAGACGGAGTCAGTGACAGTGGGAAAGGAGCACAAAAAGGACAAGGAAGATAGCATCGACTACAACGAAAGAGAAGTGTACATGAACTGTAAAGCAAGTAAAATGTCAAGAGGGTTCAGAGAGTACGTGGACAACTACTACAGGTACAAAGGAACGTTCGCGTTCCCGCCGTGGCTGGAAGTGAAGAACATAAGAGACGCGGACGGAAGGAAGCCGACGGAGGAAGACTACAAAGTAAACACAATGTGGATACCGCCGAAAAACCACAGGTGGGCGTACG
Source organism: Theileria orientalis strain Shintoku (assembly GCF_000740895.1). Classification (NCBI taxonomy): domain Eukaryota; phylum Apicomplexa; class Aconoidasida; order Piroplasmida; family Theileriidae; genus Theileria; species Theileria orientalis. The sequence continues at coordinate 382,942 of NC_025260.1, read as the reverse complement.
AGTTTAGAAGCGGCCACTACACGGAGTGTATGCAGCAGTGGTGGAACATAAAGCAGAACCACTTCGACTCGCTGGTCTTTTTTAAAATGGGCAGGTTCTACGAACTCTTCTACCACGACGCGTGCATACTGCAGAGCCTGGTTAACCTGCGCTGGATGGGCTCGGAGACGAAGCCGCACGTGGGATTCCCGGAAAAAAGCATACACACGTACGCAAAAGCGTGCGTTAACTCAGGGTACAAAGTAGTGGTGGTGGAGCAGACGGAGACGCCGCAGCAGCTGGAAAAGAGAAACAAGGAGTCGGGAAGTTACAACAAGGCAGTGAAGAGAGACGTGTGTGAAATAATAACGGCAGGAACAGTGACGAGGCCAGAAATGCTGGATAGACAAAGTAGACCGCTGGTGCTCGTGTCAAAGGAGGGAGAAAATAGAATGGCAGTGATAGCAATAGACGTGTCGATGAGTAAAATGAGGTTCGGAAGCCTGAAGGAGCAGAACCAGAGTAGCAATCAAGCAAGAGGAAGCCGTCAGACGCAAGTGAGTGGCCTGAACCAGGGGATGGCCCAGAATAACCACCAAGGAAAACAGCAGCAGTTCGGACAGTGGAACGAGCAGTTTTCTCAGCTGAGAACAATCCTGATGCACCTGTGCCCAGCAGAAGTGGTCCTGGACAGGGAGTTGGTGAAGAACCAGGAGCTGGCGAAGATGATAAAGGTGCTGCCGTACGCGCCAGAAGTGACGTCACACTACGCGCAGAAGGACCAGCGAGAAGAGAGTGAAAAGGAAGTCTACAGCAGGTTGCTGGATTACAACGGCAACGGTGGCAGCAGCAGTAACAACGGAGAATCGCAGCACAAGTCGCTGTACGAAAAGGTGTTACTGGAGTATCCAGTGGAAGGAAGGGAGTGTAAAGAAGCGCTGAAGTTGGCGGAGTCGTACCTGAAGGTGATACTGATGGATAAGCTGGCGGAGTACTGCTACGTGGAGCCGCTTCAAGTGTCGGAGATGGAGGTGATGAACATGGATTACTCGGCACTGACGCACCTGGAGCTGTTCTACACGCAGGAGGGAACCACGAAAAACTCGCTCTTCGACTACATGAACAACACGGCGACGTCGTTCGGAGAGAGGATGCTGAGAACATGGCTGCTGAACCCACTGACGAACGCGGAGGCAATAGAGAGGAGAAGCGAGTGCGTGGCCTTTCTGTTTGATAATTACGCGCTGGTGACGACAATAAAGCAGGACCTGGACAAGTTCCCAGACCTGGAAAGGTCGCTGGGGAAGGTGCTCAACGCAGCATCGAACTTGCACAAGAAGGCAGTGTACTTCGACGAAGGAGTGTTCAGTAAGCTGTATGAGCTGTACACAATGCTGGACAGGTTTAAGAAGCTGGAGGACGTGGTCCTCTACTTCTTGAACGAGGCGGTGAAGATGTTTAACGCGCCGGGACTGGCTAGGAGTCAGGCAGGAGCGGAAGGCTCAGGATGTCCGAAGTCGAAGTTGCTGGCGACGATGAGAGAGAACTACACAAGTTGCTCCCAGGACATCTTCAACTACAAGAGCATGCTGACGTTCACGGAGGACAGGAAGTGCAGAAGCAGGAGCTGGCCGAGGTCGCTGGCAGTGCAGAAGGAAATAGATAAGGTGGTGAGTAAGTTGAACGAGGTGCTGGCGCAGATACAGCACTCGGCGCCGTCAGCGACCTTCGTAAACTGCAAGTTCAGATACGAAGTGGAAATGACGGAAACGGAGTTCCACAGATACAACAGAAGCACCGGAAACACAATGGAAATAACGTCGACGAAAAGCGGATTCATAAGAGCGAGGAACGAAAGAATACTGGAGCTGATCGACGAGTTGGAGGAGGCGGAGTTTAAGCTGAAGGAGAGCGAGGAGGAGTTCTACCAGCACATCGTGAGCGAGTTCCACAAAAACAGCTACAAGTTCTGCAAGCTGATAGAAACTGCCGCGGCGCTGGACTGCCTGTCGTCGCTGGCGACAGTGGCGAGGAACTCGCCATTCCAAATGGTGCGGCCGCGAGTGCACTCCAAGGATAAGAACGTGCTGAAGCTGAAGGACTCAGTGTACCCGCTGTTCGCGGCGAACAGCACCTCGACGGGGTTCGTGCCCAACGACGTGTGCATAGGGGACTTCGAGGAGTGCGCGACCCCGATCATAGTAATAACGGGGCCGAACATGGGAGGCAAGTCGACGCTGCTAAGGCAAATAGCACTGACGGTGATCATGGGCCAGATGGGATCGTTCGTGAGCGGTGAGCAGGGTTAATTAGTTAGCAGTTGTTAATAGCTAGCAGTTAGTTGTTAGCCTATACAATAGTAGTTGGTGGTAGTTAGCCATGCAGTAGTAGTAGGTGGTAGCCAGTGTGTACAGCGGATAATGATTTCGTAGCCTCAAGCTGCGAGTTCAGCGTCGTGGATTCTGTTTTCACGAGGCTAGGAGCATCTGATAACCTGGTGGAGGGGAAGAGTACCTTCCTGGTGGAGTTGCAGGATATATCGAACATACTATCGAAGGTAGGAAAAGTAGCAGATATTGGCGATAATTAACTTGTTAAAGGGCCAGTAATTGAATAGTTTAAAGCTGTTATATTTACTTATTATATCGATAAGTACTAATGTTTGTTAGGCGACGAGTAGTTCACTGGCACTGATCGATGAACTGGGAAGAGGAACGTCGACGTTCGACGGAACAGCAATAGCGGCGGCAACGCTGGAAAAAATATCAAAAATAGGATGCAGATGCGTATTCACGACACATTTTCAAGATGTGTGCAGATCGGCGAAGGAATTCAAAAACGTGACAATGTATCACATGGCAGCAAGGGTGGACGAGCAGGAACAGAACGTGGAGTTCCTGTATAAACTGGTGCCAGGAGTGTGCCCGGACTCACACGGACTACACGTGGCGAAACTGGCAAAAATACCGGACCACGTGCTGAGAACAGCACGAAGCGCAAGACTGAGGTTAATTGGAAGTAATAATAGCAAAGATGGTAACACAGCAGAAAATAATAGAAGTGACGGTAACATGGATGATTTAGAGGATGAAAACGAAGCTTCGAGAAGAGTGGAGGAAGAAAAGTACGAGAAAATAGGAGATGAAATAGTGAGGGCCCACCAAAGTGGGAACATGGATCTTCTACATGATTTATACATTAAGTATTCAATATGATGCGAGAAAAGTGTAATATATAGTAGGTATACTGAATAGATAGGAAAAATAAAATTTAATGTCCGTAGAATCCGTAGATTTCCAGCAGCTAATAGAGCTAGAGGGAGACCCGGTCGAAAGCATAGTCAAGTATTTCAGCAAGGCAGGATATATAGCAGCTGACGGCACTAAGTTCGGAGGAGATCTAGTAATATACGCGCCAGCAGGCCCAGAGCTGACACATTCGAAGTAGGTGTAGAAACAGCTAACACACAACCATAGGTACCTTTTGTTCCTAATAGAACCGAAAGTAACCTGGAGGTGAGGAATAAATATCTAAATACGGGTAGAAGAGAGCAATAATTACGAATTTATGGTGATAGTGATAGTTATATCAAATTTAACGCTGATTGCTTCAGAGATATAATATCGTACTACCGAGTCGCAAGTCAAACCGCAAAGATTCCACTGTTAGCTCAAATATATAAAGAGGTATGAATAAAAGTAAATTGACGGTCTTTAGAATAAAATAAGGCTGATACAACTGGGTAAACTGAGCACCTAGCTAACGAGCGGTTATAAATAAAAGATAAGTAACGCTAGTGATTGACTGAGTTGCGAAGATGGCAAACGACGGACTAAAGCACGTGGTACATCGCAGAGTGCACCTGGAAAGGTCGCAGCCGGAACACCGTAAAAGGAAAGTGGGCCAGTATTTAGAGAAGAAAGCAGACTACAAGAAGAGGTCGGAAAGATACCACGTGAGAGAGAAGCTGATAAAGGAGCTCTCGGCGAAAACGAGGTTCAGAAACGAAGATGAGTTCAACTTTAAAATGATCCACGGGAAAATAGGATCGGAAGGCCAAGTGATACTGGAGTCGGAAGAGTCTGCAAGGAAGAGGAAACTCACGGAAAAGGGAAAGGTGAGGAGCGAGCTGAATAAAATAGACACGAACATGTTCGTGGTAAACCACAAGCAGAACGTGGTGAACAAGAGGCTGGAGAGAATGATAACGAGTAACGTGGGACTGGTGAGCAAGAAGAAGTCGCCAGTGGCGGTCACGGTCTCGGGGGGTGCGAACGGTGGAAGGGCCGCGAAAAGGGAGCACATACTCTACGAGTCGAGCGACTCGGAATCTGAACACGCCACCAGTGCTGGTGCTACTGGCACCAGCACTGGTGGATCTGCTACTTCCAGCCGTACCAGAAGTGGCGGCAACACTGCCAAAGGTGCCCCTGGTGACCAGCATGAGCACCTGTTTGAGTTGTCGCACATGTTTAACAGTAAAAAGGACCTAGATGCGCTCAGGGCTAAGCTGGAGGATAGGCGCAACCTCACAGTGGCCAAGCACAAGAGGAGGCAGGTGAGAAAGGTGCGGAACAGCCAGGCGCGGATGCACGAGTATCCGACGGAAAGGTTAAAGTAGCAGCTGCTCACAAAGGAGTGCTTCGCGCCTCAGCAATATCACGAATCGCAATGTAACAGTGTAATTTAGTATGGCAAGGTTACATAAGTACTACGTAGCATATAGTATACAGCATTAGTGGTATCGGTGAGAGTCAACAAGACGTCAGTGAAGCAACTGGTCCCAAGTGAAAACTTAAGTATTGGGAGTTAACTTGAAGCCGCATCTACTGACATCATGTAGCTTCAAACTATAGGAATTCGGCTAAAGAAGTGTTATTAATAAGGTATGGATAATACCTTGGATTCCAACTGGGACTCAACCCATAAAGTCTCCTTGACAATGTTTTCAAGAATAGGCTCTACAAATGTGTATAGGTGAGTTAGAAGCGTACTTGGGTCCAAGTTATAGTATGCAATCAAAGAGTTGTCAACCAAAACGGATATTTCATCAGGTTTTTGGATCCTTTTAATAATTTCCAAAGCCTCAGGAGACTAAACAATAAATGGATAAGATGGTTAAAGTGATAAAGTAGTAAGTAGGCTAAGTGTGGTAGGCATGGTAAATGTGGTAAGTATTGCGAACCTTAAGATCCTGGAAGGCCAACAAAGACATGGCTTCTTCCAATTTACTCAGCAGATTAGGCTACACGTTAGTTAATAATGAAAATAAATGTTAGTCAGTAATGAGGATAAATGTTAGTTAGTAATGAGGATAAATGTTAGTTAGTAATAAGGATAAATGAAGTTGGTAGTAGTATGATAGTTAGAAATATGAATGGGCACTCACATCTTTCTTAATACAAGTTGATACATTCTCCTTAGCAAACTTAACTGCAGCTGACAAGTCACCCTAAAATTAAGCATTAAATGGACAGAAACGGTATTAATAACGTTAATGTAGTAGGTAGTAACTATAATAAGTACAACATACCGAAGTTATGATATCAACTAGCCTATAAAGCATTAGTACAAACAGGAGATTGTTGTTCTCCTTTAAAATCTGCAGAAATAATTAGTCTTAAATATGTTCAAGAGAGAAAACGACAGTAGCTAACAGGCATGTGGTGGTACAGTGTTAACCCCTGACTATATACACACTAGCAATAGCAATGTCTATGTAATAAATAAAGGTCATTGACTAGGAAAAGTACGTTTGAATCAATTTGATTTATGCGATCTATTGCATCCATAATCCGCCCCTCTAATATTGAATTTTTAATATACTTTCTTTGCGATATAGATGGCTTAAATTTACTGCCTACACATTAGAGTATTAACAATAGGGATGTGTAATCTACAGGGTGTGTGTATGTGCCAAATAAAGCTAATATTAGTTACAGCGGTAAATATCTTTATAATAAATTGTATAATTAACAAAGTAGTTTGATTCAGGTCAAGGATGACAAGTTCTCCTCATTGTAATAGGAAGTGTTTGCACAAAATCATCATTTATCTTTGTCATACACTTTATGTTTAAATCTATTTGCACTAACTAAAAGCCAAATAACAGATATGTTAACTGAGATATATAAAAACATATTTGAGTCGGTTTGTCAATGTAACGAAGTTGTAGTTAACACTTAACTATTTGATGGTGTTTTTAAGTAACTTAGTGTGAATATATGTGTTAAGTAGCACCTTCATATTGAGTTTCTTCAATGAAAAACTTGTAAGTATCCTCGTACATGTTGATAAACAAGTAATTTGCAATTACACCCTGTAGGTCAGACTCAGAAACGTCAATATTCCTAATGAGACTAAGCCACATTGGTCTAAACATTATTGTTAGACATAAAAGGAAAAATCAAAAGTAAAGATAAACTTACAAGTCTAAGTTCTTCATAACATTTTGAGTTTTAGAAGGTGTAGTAGAATGAAATAAAAGTAAAGAATCATCAGTCATTTTTTATTATTTGAAAAATGATGGTATAACTTTTATGAAAAAAACTTTAATCTAAAGAGATTTATAAGATAAATGTACACGAATATCAAAATTTAAAATTAGCAATGTGAAAAAATGGGTGTTACCGGGGTAAAATATATCCGATAGTTGTTACAAATATAAATAAATAAAATTGAAATGTTTATTAAAAAGGCAACGAAAAAAGGACTTTTTTATTCTTGATATTGGGCCCTATGGTAAAGTGAAGTTCAAAGGATATACACATTAAAGAACCTGTTAAATTACGAATATAAATTTTTTCATAATTTAAAAAATTAATTTATTGTTCAATAGTAAATTAATTGAATAACTGGTCCATTTCCTTTAAATACCAGTTGTTGATTTAAGGTACCCAGTGAGTGTGCTAATCTAAGCTAAAATAAGATTATTTTAGCTTGCAATTTATTTAAACACACAACTATAGATTGATTAGAACTTTTAATGTGGCATAGAGGCTCATTAACTTTACTTTGTAGTTCTTGCAGATACGTCATAAGAAAGTGGCATATTCCAATTCTAGGTAACCTTCTAGTAAAAATTAAGTATTTTATCGATAGGTGATTGATTTTAGTTAATTTTAATGTAATATCGTTCAAATTTTGAACTAGATAGTTTGTAATTGACGTTTCCATGTTAACAAGGCCCAAAATATCTAAAAACTAACTGATAATTCATAGGAGTTGATTGTAACGCAAACCCTAGACATAAACAAGCATTATCAAACCCTACACCTCGCTCGAGAGGGATACCGAAGCACTTAACACCCTATATATTTGGAAAACAGTACCCGCGCCATCCGACCTGGAGAGGAGATCATACATTTGTAGCTACATCAAAGTTTAAAAGCACACACAGTCGAACTTATTAGGAGATTGTCCGAAATATAGGCACTATTGATAGCACAAATAGAAGGGATGGCAAACAAGTTTAACTTAGAGACAATGGAGGAGGAGATGACCATTGAATCGCAAGCGACCCGAGTTAAAGGGTCTGAGAAGACGGGAAAGTCGACTGTCAATTTACAAGGTTTAGGAAGTAGAAGTGATATAACCTATAAGAGAGACTCGGACCCACCTTCAGCAGAAAACTACTCGCCTAAATCACCCACATCCGCGACCCAAAAGGGGGACAGAACGCCGACGAGTCCATCGCAGAGGGGGGAAAGGATAGGCTCTAGCACGCCGAAGAGATACGATAAAACGTTCTCAGTGGCGCTCACGCAGGCGCTGCTGACCTCAGACTCGAAGCTGCTGCACAAGCTGCTGTCCACCAAAGATACAGCCTCGATTCAGGACACAGTGTCAGATTTAACGCCGCCACTAGTGCTGGCACTGCTGGAGTTCATACTGAGCGGTTTAATCAAGTCGCCAAACCAACTGTACTCGAGAGAAGGCTGGATTAACACCATATTGCGAGTCCACAACTCACTCTTCACGCGAAACAGCAGAGCGAAGAAGCTCCTGATCAGACTGAACAAGTACATAGTCGGGAGACTGGCAGTAAACAAGTCGCTCTTGAAGCTGAAGGGGAAGGTGGACGGTTTGGTGTACATGGTGAGCATGAGCAACAGGGCCAACTCCGCAGAGGCCGCCAAGGTAGACGAAAGAGGTGGGCGTGTAGGCGACTCGGGACCAGGGAACAGAGAAGCGCTGGTCACATTTACAGTGGACTAGCACATAAACTAATCTGGTAAACAAATTAATATATTTTGCGTAAAATACACCGTGGGATGCCCAAATTCCCTTATAGTGGTGATTAGTCTAGTAGGATGTTGAGAAAAATATACTATTATCATGTAAGTTATCTATAATAATAAGCTATGAAGTATTAATGGGTACAAAAAAAGTTATAAAAATATAAAATTTGTTTAGAAAATTAAAGAGTATGTTGATATAATTACACACACAGAAAGTAACCTTCCAAGGTAAAAATCAATTTTATGTGCAATCTAGTGGTATATAAGTAATATAATTAATATTTAGTAATTAAAGTGTGATTTTTAGAAGCTATTAGTAGTTATAATAATATAAATTAAATAATAATTTGCACACCCCATGGGCATAAAAAAAACACTAAATTATAGTTGAAATATGATGTTTCCTACACTTAGAAGCCTGAAGCATATATACAATATCAATTCTGGTGTGTATGGAAGTAGATACACTAATTTCCCTGAGTTATACCTTAAAAATTGGGTCAACTATACAAATAGGCACTTTCTGATCACAAATATCAGTTCAAACACCCGTAACGCCTCTAATTACACTTACAACGCACGTATTGATAGGAAATATGCCACTGGTGCCTCCACTAATACCACTAGTGCCCCCAATACACCCAGTAAAATGTTAACGAAAAAGGAACTGAAGAATTTCCAGGGCCACTACCAGAGATATAAGCGCAACGCGGGCCTTCCTGAGTTCCACAATGTGGATTTGGATAAGAACGGGTACATAATTGAGCCTACCGACAAGTTTATGTTGGTGCTCACAACCTCAAAGAACAACGTGCACGCACAGCTGGTGAATCGCAGTAAAAACTATAAAACCATATTCGGCTCATTTGCTGGCAACGTGGGCTATAAAAAGAAGTTGCAGCAGACTGAAAAGTGCGCTTACAGGATAGGCGAAAACATAGCGAGGAAGTGCAAGAGGCTGGGCGTCTTTGCCGTGGACGTCAAGTTCAGAAGACTGATGAGGGTGGAAACTGTGCTCCAGGCTCTGCAGTCAGTTGGGCTTCAGGTGGGTCAGCTCATCCACGAGCCCCGCCTCCCAAAAACAGGGATAAATTCAGTGCGTCCGAGGAAGAGGCGCAGAGTGTGACCTATAAAGGTCACAGCACACCTGTAAACTCCAATAAAATGTATGCCGCCATTGCTTGATGGTTATATGTATATCTATGTTTGTGTAGTTACTATGTGTGTATGTTCTGTATATTACTATACTTACAAAGTCTGTGTATGTGTTGGCGTATGTTAACACGTATTATATTATTCCGATAGTTACATTATTTAAGCACCTACAAGGTACTTAGGTCTCTTAAAACATACACTTAAACATACACACATATACAAGCACATACAGTCCACTCGCACGTATCTCTGTATTCAATTGTCGACTGTTAACTCAAACTAACAGTCAATCAAGGTACTTGTCAACCAAGGTAATTGTCAATCTGCCCACCCTTTATTAATGTTCAGATGAGTGCGCTGTTACTCTTGAGATCTGGGTTACTCGATAGGCTCATCGGCCCACTCGGGAGAGAGACCATCTCGTAGCCCTTGGTCAGGTCAATGATGTCGTCGTCAAGTCCAACGTCGAGCATCCTCCTCCTACGCAAAGGTTAATTAATTCTGCTCAATCAACTACTTTCGACGCCCGTTCCCATTACTTTACACTTGTCACTAATGCTATCTAATTATCTTCATAGGTATCGGCATCAATGGTACTAGCATTGATCTACGTACTAAATAATTAGTACTAGATGAAATCTGAGGTATACTCGTTTTCTTCCGGATAGCTTCCTGAAGTCCTGTTCAGTGAGCTATCGCTTTTCAGACCGAGTGAGCTGTCGCCCTCAGCCTCCTTCAGAGAACTCTGGGACAGCGGTCCTTCGTAGGATCCACTCTCTGGCTGCGATTCCTGGCTGCCTGCTACGGGCACTTCCTGCACACTCTTCTTCAGGCTGTCAGCTCCCGATCTCTGTCTACCGTGCTCTGAATCCACTGACTTAGTGCTCGTGGGAACGTATGGCATGCTGTAGGGGTACTCCGACCAGGTCGACTTGTGCGCCAGGTTGTTGCCCGTCGCGAACGCTCCAAACGGCGGCTGCTCCTCATACACCTCCGGCCCCTGGTCGAACTGTGGGTCAATTTCCCCCGTCATTGCGTATGTCAGCCTCTTTAAAAACTGATCCATGTTCACTGGCATCCACTCGTCCTTCACCCGCTCGTAGTACTTATCTCCCGAGTCGAAAGGCTCCATTCCCGTGCAGATGTGCAAGAGCGGCACGTAGCCCTTCTTGCTGTAGCGGAACATCTGCCTCAGCGGCTTGCTTCCTGGCTCAAACTTCCAGATGGTCTGGTACTTGTCCGTGACTGACTTCACCGCCTTGTCTCCGAACGGCCTGTACTCTGTCGTGAAGACCTCCGTCGAGTAGTACTCCTTGACCTTCGCTATGTCCTCGACGTAGCCGCCGAGGTCCAGATCCACTGCGTTTTCCTCCTCGTCCCCGTTTGAGTCCAGCGATGTCTCACTTGAGTCATCTGAGGCCTCCTTGCGGAATGTACTCCTCAGTTTTGACAAAGGCTCTCCCGTTACCTCCTCTGGGTTCTTTATCTGGTACTTGCCTGTGTTTTTCCACTTTTCTCCGTTTTTCGCAAACACCATTGCGAATACCTTTTTTCCGTCGTGGTAGAACAGGTTCATAAAGTTGTCTTCTTCCAGCACCTTGAACACCCTCAGGAGCAGAAGGTGCTTCTTCCCCGATCTTTTCCAGATCGTCTCATCTCCGTACTTAACGACGCCGATTTCTGCATCGTTAATGGGCTTAAACACTGTCACCCCTGGGTCGATTACTTCCTTGTCGATCCTTTCCAAATTGTTGTCTCCTAGCACATCCAGCTGGTATTCGAGGTCTTCCCTCAAACTATACGCTGAGTGAGTTAGTGCCGCCAGTACCACCGAAATGCAAATTATTCTTGCCATTGCGAAACGTGTACGATTTAAGTATATACTGATTGACAGTGCGTTATGAGTGTCTAGAGGCTTGCCATGGGGAAGGCAAAAGGGTGCACATCAAACTCGCTATTCAGAGCTCACGGACCAATCCAAACAATTTCATAGGCAATGTTTAGTTTATCTATGATCTCTCTCTTAATATCACCTCCTAGTTTTACCTCTCCCAGCACTTTGGCCAAAGTCAAGTGCCACGTTGATTCAAGACCAACTTTTAGTTTTTGACTTGATTTAAACTGGATATGGTATAGTTAAACATTAGTTACTAACACACTTATGAGTAGCTTTTTTTCCAATAGATTTTTAACTTATCTTAGCTAAATTATAAGTTTTACACACGGCTTCAGTGTGTAGACAAAATTTATAAAACAGGAAACTCAGGAAAATTATACATAATATTGATGAAATACCTAGTTACTGTTAAAATACAAACTGTATACAATTCAATAGTTTCTGTATTTAATCTATTTGGGGGAAATTTTCTTTATAAAATGACCACTTAGTGGTCAGGCGAATTACCAGAGCTCCAACAGTTTATAGAACCAAATACATGATTTGTATGCATAAATGAAACAGTTGAACGCACTGTGTACATAGATAGCATAAAAAACAGAAAATTACTTATCGAACCTCTCCTTCAAATAGTCCTTGGTGGACTCAAAGTTTGGCTCCATGGCCTTGTCACCTGACTTCCAATTAACTGGGCACACGTGTCCAGTCTTCTCAGAGAACTGAACGGCGTCAAATAGACGCAGAACCTCATCCACGGATCTGCCCAGCCCCAAGTCGTACAAGGCAACGTGTTTCACCACGCCAGATTTATCAACCAGCACTGACGCTCTGTGGGCAAAGCCCTCATCCCTGAGGAGACCAAAGGACGAAGTAACAGCCCTGTTCAGGTCAGAAAAGAGTGGGAACTTGAGGGAAGATATGCCCCCGTTTTTAACATCCATCTGCTTCCAGGCGAGGTGGCTGAAAGGGGAGTCCACCGACACACCCAGAACCTTGACGTTGCGTTTCTGAAACTCCTCTAGACGTTCAGAAAACCCCAAAAGCTCCGAAGGACACACAAAGGTGAAATCGAGTGGGTAGAACACCAGGAGCCCATAGCTGTTGTTGAAATAGTCCTTTGAGTTGAGGTCAACGAGCTCAGTTTTATCGAGGGCAGTGCCCTTGAAAAACGGCATCGGCTTACCGAGGAGAGACTGCACACCCGTGTGAATACTGCAAGGACCCAAGGGAGGGTTAGGATTGGACGTACTATAGGTTCTGCTGAGAACAGTCCTGGTTAAACCAGGATTTCTTATGTAGGAAGCCATTAGAGACAGGCTCGTCAACTTGGCAATCATTGCTAAACCGTTTTCTTCTAGGAAGGTCGATTTATTAATTAAAATTAACCTGACTAGTGGCTACTTAGAACATAAATAGGTGTACTATTGGGCCCCACCCCTAGACACACTAAATAGTCCATTAACTGCCCCAAAACCGCTAAATACTTCATGTGTCATTCTCTTAACAGCTTTAAACCCCCAAATATTGCCAAATGTGTGCACACATCAGCCCCAATGCAACGCCATACACCGTCTACACATCATACATAACAGATAAACAAAATACGCCAACAAATTATCTAAATCTCTACATCGTAGGCGTTATCTCTATTGAATCTCCATGATTCCTGCTGACGTAAATACTCGTTGCCGAACCCGGCCTAAACAATCACAATTAATACCAGCCAGTGCCGGCGTCGGCCTCTACCTAGTACTTAGTAGACAATAACTAATGAGTTAGACGCTAAAACCAAGTGTGAAACTTACCAGGCCTCCAAGCACTATGCCTATTGGATACGTATACGATTCCTCTTTCATTAGAGCTAGTTGTACATGATAAGCTGCCTCGTCCTCCACGTCCAAGAACCCGAAAGTGAAACCAAATATTGCACCCATTGTTAATGCGATGAATAATATAAGGTGCACCTGTGACCTTGATTCTACTAAGGGCTTTGACACGGAAGTCTCCAGCATTGACATGAAGTAGTTAATCAAATCAACAATGGTAAAGGTCAATGCGAACGATATGGATACGCCCAGAAGGGTGTATACCAGGGTCTTCAAAACAGTCGGTAGCGAAGTGAACCATGTGTTCCGTATAAAGAAGCAGAAAACACCAGAAACAATGATCTGAATAAGTTATCAATGGTAATTAGAGCTGTAATTGGCAATAATCGGTAGAAAGTGATGTGGATCCAATAGCCTAGACAAAGCTATCTCTAAGTACTATATTCTACGTTCCATGTCATGTGTTAATAGTAGAGCCATATACCATACATAGCACTCACCATTAGTCCAAAGCGCCTTAAATTCGTTTTTTGACTCTTGTCATCCATTGTATTCGACGAGTTAACGCGCCATAAAATCACAACTCCAATTATTAGGAAAGTAACCCCGAAATACTAAGAAATACGTTCAATACAAAGTAATTCAGAATATTCCGAGTACATAAGTAGTAATTAATTACACAACACACAAAAACTATGTGCTAATGACCAAAATGAGTATAATGAAATTGTCAATCGGTCATTTAAATTTACGTTAAATCATAATAACCAAACTATTTATATAATAACCATTATTTAATTTAATAATGGCTAATTAAAAAATTTTATGCTTATTAATGGGAATAATAAGGGAGGAAAGTTATAAAATACCAGGAGCAGTAACTAGGCGTTAACTATTTTCAAAAACTTACTGTGGTAAAAAAGGAAGAAGTTGATAATTCGATTAATGCACAGTTGACAATTAAGGAACAAATAGCTCCAATCCCAGCGCCTAACGCTGTACTGAGGAAACTAGGGATTACAACTAATTTATTTAAGGGTAACTCGTGATCAAACCAATCATAATTTTTCAAATTTTTAGCATTATTAACCCAATCCATTTTAAAAAGTAATAAAAAATGATAAATAAATGTATAAAGTGAATAGAAAATGTATACACTATATCACCCAACTATGAGCACAAAGAACAAATAAATACCACTTAAGTCTCAAATTGTCATCATAAATACATATGAGGTCAGGTGAATTATGCCATTAAATTAATTTCATTTGTTATTTGCTTTAATTCCAGCGATAATTTGACCATTTGATCCATTAGATAGCTTAAATTACCATTCTCCTTCCCCTGAGCTATATGAAACTTAGTTGAAATACCTTCTTTTTTCTATTGTCAGCCTCGGCGGCTTCTGAGGCATAGTTCGACTCGGCCTTTTCCTGTAAGTTTTATTTAAAATTCCTAAAAATGTGTATAAAATACTTCATCGATGGATTCCTTGAGCCCAACGTCTAAAATAACATTAAAAGCTTAAAAGGGTACCTTCGGCATCCTCCATCATTTTCTCCTCCTCAGCGTGTCTGATAAATACATAAATTAGGCAGTCGATACCTCTCTTCTGCTTCATTCAGCTATACATAATATTAATAGGAACAACGTACCGCAGTGTCTACTGTGTCGCTTTTTTCGTCGATGTGTTCATCGTCGTCCTCATCCGTCTGTTCCTCATCATCCTCCATGTCGTCGTCATCTGATTTGGAGTGTTTCAGAGTCTCAAATCTGGGTAAAACAGTGCCCTTTTTACCAAAATCTGTCAAACTACCCCTGGACGCCGAATGACCATTTTTTAGTAAATCGGCCACAGATTCATTAAATCCAAATACGTAATACGAATTAGCACATATTAAATATAAAAAATATAAAAATATTATTTTACACATCGATCAATTTAATTATGAATCACCCCTAAATCGAGTATAGGAATGGGGGATGTGAAACTATCATTCTGGATTATAGGTTGAATCGTCGACCACAATTTTGTACATTATAGAGTTAAATGGCGATTTTAAGTTTAACTTTGATATGATTTTTTGGCTGAACAGTGAATCGACGGCCGTTTTCATGTGTTCTGGGCTGTACCAGGTCTGGATTCCAATATACTGGTATTTATTCAAAGAATCGGTAGGTTTAAGGTCTTTGAGACCTATAACCTTAGAAGTATCGTACCCTAAATAGTATTTATAAAAATAATTTGATAAATGGGAATCTATAGCTAGTTTTATAGGCATAAATAGGCTTAGTGTTTGAGTAGGTTGTACCCGCTTTGGTTTGCAAATATCTGGTCAATCCCTTCACATCCTTCTCAAATCTCTTAAAATTCTTTGAATCTAACTCATAGAAATTTAAAAAAGCGTAATCGCGTTGTTTGAATAGAGGATGTATTTCGTAAAAACGCTCTAAATCAGGGTTGGCAAAAGCATTGACAACGAGGAAACCAAAAGTGAATGAAATGAATCTATTTAGTACCAAATTGGGTCCCATCCTTTATTAGAGTTGATTAAAACATTATAAATGTAAAATTATAATATAATTGACAAAAATTAAGCTAATATTTGGGCCACGGAAGGCCCCCATTGTGATACAATGGAATCCACCGAAACATGGTTAAGTTACCTCTAAACTTATATAAATTTGTTTAAAACCTATAATTTGAGGTTTATAATGTATCGGTTGTACAATATAATCAATTCCAGTATATTATTAATACCCAAACCCAATCTAAATACACTAATTAAGGCCGGAAATCGTAATTTTACAACAAATAACTTGTAAATTAGCAATTTATATAATGTGTTAACATGATTTTGTAGAATAAATATCAGTTTTATCCAATATGATGAGGAAATTAATGTGTCGGTTCCAGTTGGAATATCAATCTTAGAAGCTGCACATCGAAATAATATTGAAATAGAAGGTTAGTTTGACCATTTAGTTTGCAAACTGAAGCGACTAATCTTCTGTCGACCACAAATTAACATTAAATGTAACAGGAGCCTGCGACGGATGCATGGCCTGCTCAACTTGCCACGTCATACTGGACGAAAACGTTTATAACGCACTGCCAGAACCCACAGAAGCCGAGATGGATATGTTAGATTTAGCACCCTGTTTGACTCCAACGTATCAGAAGATTAACTATGACCTAGATATTAAAGAAGTGTAGATAGAGTACAATTAGCCTACCTGAGTACCGTACTATTAGATCATTCGGATAAACTATATACAATGTGAACACGCTAATGTCCAAGAGTGCAAATATTTAAATAGGTCAAGATTAGGATGTCAAGTAATTTTAAACGAAAAACATGATGGAATTCGGATCAAATTGCCCAGAATTACCCGAAACTTTTACGTGGACGGCTATACACCAAGCCATCACTGACTCCGAAAGGAAAGTTATTGGTAACTGTTCGGATTCACCTCAACAGGTTCAGAAACAGGAACGGAGTTGCCATAAGTAGAATTTGTGCCAGATAGCTTTAATCTAGCTATTCTCCTATGATACATGATTATATATAACTGAAGAAACGCACTCCTCAGTGCCCAGTTGGGCCTTGAGAGCCTCCAACTTATTGATCTTGGCAATGATATCACCAATCATCTCCTCGGGAGGGCGTTGGTCCAGCTCGTTGACAATCCGCTCGTAAACATCTTCAGTGTCTAAGGAAAATATCTAGCAACAAAGGTAACCTGCAATGATCGATTCGTTTTCCTGAAAGGTATTAGTAGGAATGAGAAAGTGTAAGTAAAAGGTAAAGCAAGATAATGGAAATGTAACTTACGAGAGCGGATTCAGCAATCTGATGAACCTTCTCAAGCTGGTTGGGTTTAATGAATAAGAAGGGGACTGGGAGGTCAGTAGTCAGTAAGTCGCCTAATGTAAAATAAGTTAGGATTAGATAAAGTTGGTTGTAAGTATCCAGTATACCTGAAAATGTTCCGGAAGAGTTAGAAACAGGTGGATTGTTGCGATAATTAATGTCGATACTGAGTCCTTTATTACTAGTAGCAACAGTGTCAGTGGCGAATACAGATATTTTAAGAGCACATATTAAATGTGTGATCAGAAAGATAAAATACATGATATATAGATGAGTTTTACTTGGATATTTTACAGTTATAATATGATACTAGTAATTATCGCTCCGTACACACCAAGCCCTACAATGATGTCGTTTTATTAAAAGTTTTAAAGAGAGAATGGATAATTTAAATGAATATATGAGTAAATTTCTTATTAAAGGGGTACATTTGTTATGTACAGATAAAAATGATAATTATAACATTAAATTAGTCAATGAGAAGTCGTTCATCTGCGGCTCATTCTGGGCAATATCAGGTTTATCAGCCTCAAAATGGAATATAAACCAGGAAGATTTGAAAAAGATATTGAGAAGGTTGAGATTGTGTATAAAAACAAGTAAAATTGACGAAAAAACTGGAGTTAAGGGGGACCATACACAAGCAAATTGTACCAATACAGTGAAAGGATTCTGTGAATTTACGGACCAGAATTTGTACGAAACGAATATACAAAGCACCTTATACGCCATACAAATATATTACATGGTTAAAAGGCTAAAACAGTTTGAAAAATATGAACTAGATAACCTACTACTGGATGATGAGGAAGTGGAATGTGTTGTAAATTATGCGAAGCAACTGTACGATAAAAAGATAGGCTGCTTCTATAACGTCAATAGAAAGCCATTGAGGGAGTACAATGGCAGTGAAAGTGTACCTAGCACGCCTTTTGGAGCAGACCTGAGGCACACAATGGCCGCCTTATGTACAATAAATTTATGCTATAAAATATTAGGTTACAGCGATGAAGAAATACAAAAGAAAATAGAAAATGAAATGAATGTTGAATTGATATATAGAAGACTGAAAGAGCATTTTAACGATGATGGAGGAATAGCGTTACAAGTAGGAGGAGAAAGCAACGTAGCAGGATGTTTTTGTTGCATAGGCAGCATGATTTTAATAAAAAGACTGAATTCGTTGTCCACGTCGAGAATTAGAAGATTGGTGCTGTGAGTTTGACAATAAAATAAACAGTAAACAGGAAGATAGGGACTAAATATTGCGTGGATAGATAGTTAGATAAAAGGGGAATAGGCATCGCCTAAAATTTAGATATAACTTTTGTTGTTATTAAAAATTGGTTAACTGGCAAATAGGTGGCTCCTTGAAAGAATATCGATCTCAGGAGGAGTGAGTGGAAGAGTAGGAAAGTCAAAGGACATATGCTACATGTGGTGGAACTTGGCGACGCTGACGCTGATAAGGGGGAACCATCGGAAGGCAACAAGGCTGTTTAACGAGAACGTCGCGAGAAAAATGCTGGAGTTTATCGCAATATCGCAGAACGAGGACGGAGGATTCTCCTGTAACAAGTCCAGTACCGTGTCGGACCCGTACCACTCATTTACAGCAATACTCTCAATATCGCTGCTGAGAGAGTACCTGAGCACGAACGATGAGGGATTCACAGATGACAGTAGGGACGGCACTGGAGACCACACTGTGAATCATAACAGTGCTCCGGCAGTAAATTTGGACGCAGAAAGCGGCACCGGCATAAATATAGGTGATTCAACTGACCCCAAGGGTATTCGATTTAACAGAATATGTGTCGAAGAAATTGGCAGAATAAATGCATTATATGCAATACCGTGTGACTAGTGGTAAACACCTAATATAACTCATCAGTTACTTCATATTGCATATATTTCATAACAATTTATTGAGTCTGAGAGGAAATGTATGTTATCAACGATTAGTGGCAATGAGTTATTATATTTAACGATTCAACTGTTACTTGTAAATCAAGTTGGACTAAATGGGTGTGGAATCTCATTTATAAAATGCATCATAACATGTGTGCGTGTACAGGTGCTAATATTACAAATTATACAGAAGCTCTCAGTATAAATAGAGCCAATTGTGTTACGAACATCGATGTTGACCTGGCCAACAGGAACAAGGCCTTTGGAAATGAACGCAATTCAATCTAAATGAGTAGATTTAGTCGATGAAGATGAGTAAAATAAGGATACATAGTACAATAAGAGTACATAGTAGAATAAGGATACGTAGTAGTAGTAAATAAGTAGTGTATAAGAAAACATAAGTAGTGTTTAACGGTAGATAGTGGTAAATAAGGGTAAATAGTGGTATATAACTAGTACTTAGTAGCGAGTTTAACGAAAAAAAATGGGTGGATATATCTACTTGTCTAAGGGGTGTGAACACGACTTACGCAGGGAACCATGTGAAGCTTCATTATGGTCAGTAAAACAAAAAACCCGAGCACACTCACGAGGAAGATGAACCTGAAGGCATATTAGGATAGATTGGGCAACTTACAAAGTGATCACGTGTATGATCTTCCTGAGCGTGAAGGTTTTTCTGGAGATCGCGTTGGGCCTGGAGGCAGAGCCGAGGTGATCATACGCAGGAGAGGCGCCGAGACTGAACTGAGCGTCGACGGACTCGACGTAGGACCTGAAGCGGTCCGAACTGTCAAAATCGAAGGACTTGTTGAGCCCGGTGGTGCCGTGCAAGTCGTACCTGAGGCTGGCGGTGTTGAAGTACGAAAACATGAGCACCATGGCGAAGAGCATGTGCAGCGACATGGTGTCGAAGACCACAGTCGGGTCCGATATCGGCGAGTAGTAGTTGGTCACGAAGATGAAGCCAGTCTGAAAGTTCAGGTTCAGAAGCTTGTCGAGGCTGCCGCTGGCGAAGTAGACGACGTCGGCCGCAGTCTGCAGCAGGAGCGCGTGCGAAAGGTAAAAGTTCGAGTTCTTGCAGGTGAGGATGAAGCAGGTGTGGTAGAGCATGGCGAGGCCGACGAGGATCTGAAAGGCCTTCTTCTGGCCGCAGACCAGGAATATCAGGAAGCACACCTGCGGCATCAGGTAGAGGAGGAAGCTCGAGACCCTGTAGGTGCTCGTGGCGGCCGAGTTCGCGCTGCCGTCGGCATCCGCGCTCCCACCCCTGCTTCCGCGGCCCTTGCCGGTGTTGAAGAAGAGGTCGAAGGGGTTGAGCAGCATCCCCAGCAGCGAGAGCACGAACAGCACGAGCGCCGCCCACGCGAAGAGCGAGGCCACGAACATCTTCATGTTGTAGGCGTTGTGCAGGTTGTGGATGAACCTGTGGACGCCCACGAGCGAGGACTGCGTCGTGAGCGCGTAGTTGACGAGCACGCAGAAGAAGGTCGCCGTGTACACCGCGAGCATTGCCCCCCGCCGCTTAAACACGCGGACGCAGCACACGAGTGAGAGCTCGAAGTTGTTCCTGCAGTCCTCGAGGGGCATCTTGTGGAACCTCTGGAGCACTCGCAACAGGACGACGTAGAAGGCCGTCAGCGAGAGCAGCGAGACCTCGAAGAGGCTCAGAACCTTCTCCCGCAGCAGCCAGCTGGCCGAGGGCAGTTCCGAGGAGTAGAAGAAGAGCCTGTAGTCGTGGAAGAAGGAGGAGAACTTGAGCAGGCCGAGCACCAGCAGGAGCCTGTTCCTGACCGTCTTCGCCAGGTAGCCGCCCCTGAGCAGGAAGGGTCCCGCCTCGATGATCATGAAGAGCGCCAGCAGGTGCCGCGAGATCGTGTCGTGGCTGTAGGTCGCGCACTCCGACACGACGACCAGGTAGAAGACGATGCAGTAGAAGACCGTCGTGAGCTTGCGTACGCTGTAGCGTCCGACGTTGTAGTAGAAGGTCGCCAGCGCCGAGGAGCAGTACTCGATGCTCTTGCTGGCCTTGCAGCCCAGCAGCTCCCTGTAGCTCCTCGCCAGGAAGGGCAGGTCGCAGAGCAGGAACAGCGTCAGGAAGCTCCCGTACAGCAGCGAGAAGTGCAGGTATATGTCGTACTCCTCGATAACGAAGAACCTCGAGAGCAGCAGCGTGTACTGCTGCGCCAGCGACAGGAGCGTCCTGAATACGCCCAGCGGCCACCTGAGCGTGAGGGAGCGCGAGACGCGTTGTCCGAGCAGCGAGCCCAGCAGCGGAACGTCCTCGGGCACTAGCAGCTTGAAGCGCGTGCCGAGCGTGACTGAGAGCAGCAGCGAGCCCAGAACCGCCCTCAGCAGCCTGAGGAGCGCCTTTCTGACCAGGGCGTCCCTCCCCGGACCCTTAAGTTCGCCCTCGACCCCGGCGCCCTCGCCCTGCCACTCTGCCTCGAGCCCCTTCGACTTCGCCCGCGTCACTTTCCCTTCGGTCACCACTGCTGACCTCGGGAACTGGTAGTACCTCAGCGTGCCCACCATGCAGTAGAGCAGCATCACGATCGCGACGTACTTGATGATGATGCACACGTACAGGTAGTGGAACGTGAATGACCGCGTCGACTCGTTGACGAGCTCTGAGGTCATCACACTAAGCCTTTTGCAGAGCGAGCTGTATTCTTTGTACAGCTTCTCCACGCCCTCCTGTGAGAACACCTGGCCCCCGCCACCTTGCATACCCGAGCTCGACGCTGTGTCCACGAGCCTCAGTATCGTGTACATGTTCGCCAACTTAAGCCTCTTCGCCAGTATCGCCTCGTGCTTCCTTTCGTTCAGCGTAACCTCCGGGTTCTGTGAGAGCAGGTCCACTATTCTAAGCAGGTGATGCACGTTCACGTGGTGCAGCTGCACCAGGAACTTTTCCGTAAGGTCTCTTCCGTCCGGACCCGTGACCACTGGCACTGCCGTGGGTATGATGAACCCCTCTGAGTGGAAGGGAATCGGTATGTTCAGCAGCAGCGAGCTCGTCGTGCATATGTCCTGCGTGTACTGGTGTCCGTACGTGAAGCCCGCCTCCACCTGCCCGTTCAGCACTGAGTGGTTAAGCCTGTACCCTGCCGGAGTGTCTGATATCGGGCATCGGTCGTCCTTAAAGTCCCTCAACTTTAGATCCGAGTGGGCCAGGAGAAACGTTTCCATCTGAAGCCGTTATAATTTTACATCGGTTTAGTTTTCTAACACCCATGTACTATTTAGCCGACGCTAATAACTATTCGTGCCCTGCTTATCTATGTCAACCATGCACTAAGATCGTTCTTTACCTCTTCCACTGAGTCATCTCCGTGTGACCCCGACTCCTTCTGCCCGTGGTCTCCAAAGAAGAGTATCATGTAGTTTTTCCTTTTTTTATATTCAGCCAGCAGTTCCTTTACGAACTTGTTGTAATTATCCATGATGTTCGACATTTCATTTGTGTTTCTACCTCCGCAGTGTGACAGGTGATCTGCGCCAACGAGGTGTAGTATTAGGCAGTCGGAGCTAAACAATCATGACAGTGATGCCAAACCAAATTACCAAACTATACAACCATATTATCCATACTATATCTACTTAGTAACTTAGTTGTAATAGTATTAGAAACTCACGTGTCAATATATGTCTTAAAGTTATCATAAATCATTTGATCTGCATTATATATGTCATTTACTGTGTTTTTATGCTTATTTGTCATATGATTTTTGAAACAGTTTGGAGCCAAATCATACGAAGTTACGTCACCTATAAGTTATTGTTATCATAGTAGTTATAGTTGTTATTATTGTTATCATAGTTGTTATTATAGTCATACAATTGTAATAGCATTGAAAAATCACTAGCGACTGGCTAATGGCACATTTAATAGGCAGATAAAACCACCTAATAATTGTACGACTAATAGTACTATCTGTGTGTAAACTATCTAACTCTTACCGAGTAAATTCAACTCCAAGTTGTTACTGCTACATTGGTGTGGGAGGTGATCCAGCTTTAAGTCAGTGGGATTCAAGTTTCCCGCAACCTACAGTCATGTTATGTAACTGTAAATATAGTCATAAGTAGTGGCCGTACCATTCCTACGTTACGCTTATCTCCTGACATTATGCTCTTGACGGCGAAAACTGTCAATGTTGGATATGACGAGATTAGCTTATGGAGCCTCGACCTGTGCTCATCTCTCGGCTGATGTGAACTGCTTCCGGGGGTTTTAAACAGTGAATAGAAGCTGTCCATTCTATTTCTAAATATGTTGCGAAGATCCTTCTTATTATTGGCCAACAGAGGATCGTAAACTACATAGTCGAATCGATATGCATCAAGTAGATTTAAAACTAGTTTATCTATTGATGTATATGTAAGCCATCCAGGTGGTGAGTCTTTAGGCACAATAAACCTGAACAGAATTAATAAGTAAGTGCCCATGTCTGTCGTCAATGTTTCCTCAAGTGTGTAAACTTGTAATCAATCAGCAGCACGCTGTCATTTAAGCGTTCTGTTTTAGCTAACTAAATGTTCATAAACTATCAGCTTACCCTTTTTTGGGCACATTTTCAAATATGTTTGCGTCATTCAATCTATACTGCTCATATTCTTGCAGTATACGCCGGTAACACATCTCGTCGGCTCCCCTACTCCTATTACTATTTTTACTCGTAATAACCCTATTGGAAGAATTATCTGTGCTAATGTTATGTGTGTTATTAGCGCCATCGTTGAAACTTCCATTAGGGTAACTGGACAAATCAAATTCGGGGAATAGTAAGGGAAATGGGAGAATATTTCGGTCTGAATAATAGGGCATAAATATGTTTTTGCCCTCGAAATTAAAATAGTAGGACAGGGACCCAATGAAGTCCAAGACTGAGGCCACAATTACCAATAAAACAAATGCCAGAAACCTGGCATTACTACCATTCGGGGAGTTATCGGAAGCCATAGTTGATGATTTAATTAAAATACACAAAATTGCTTGAAATGCTGATGTTCAATAGAATTGAGGCAAATACACTATGGAATCTTCACAAATATAATAAATTATGAAATATTGTAGGGTGTAGCTCCAGTCGACAATTTATAGCACATATAATATTTAAGCAAATATAAGCACCCACTGTAGACATACAAATAATATATTGTACATATAAATAGGATTTTGAGGTGATTTGGATTTTATACAACCCTTAGAATCTTACTCAGAAGTAGTAAATTGAATATAAGCGCCATAAAATGTATTATAGATCCAGAAAATGTTTGGAAGGAACAATATCGGAAAATTATTGACGAAATTGCCAACACATACCAAACTAACACTCTCAATTATCGGCGTGGCCTTCCTATCGCACTGTGTTGGCAAACAATCAGTAAACCGCAGCAAAGAAACCAACTTCAAACGCAATTTAAATGAATTGAATGGAAACAGCATTAATTTTAAGTGTTTTTACACAGCAAAACAGTACCACGAAGAATGTAATGATATAAATAGGTAAGCTCTGAAAACGTAAAACCGCTAGGAATGAAATTAAATAGTTGAATCACATTTAATAACACGATTATAGGTATAGAGGACTCAAATATATAAATAATATCTGTAACGACCTGGAAAATAAACTCAATAAGTGCAAAAATGACCTGTACGGCGAAATAAGTGATGAAAGGTCATTTTCAATGGATCCACTAATCGCAGTAAGACATAGACCAAAATGGCTCCAAGATGTGTAATATAAGTTTAATGTTTTGTTAATATAAGTGTGTGTATTAGAATAGTGTGTGAAAACTGACGATCATAGAAGATGGCACCGTTATCGACCACACAACCTTCCATTAGGAGTATTTACAGAATTATAAACACTAGGAATAAAGAATTTGATTTGTAAATAAGCTAATTGAGCTTATTAATATATTTTTAAGTGAGAAGGATAAAAATGGAGGCAGTTGTGTTGCACCAATCGGACCAGTTCTGTATGGAACCATTAAACAGCTACGTAGACATATTTGATCTATACATCGGAAATACGTCAATATGGACTGAAACAATGAGTAATTTATGGTACAGCGGAGTAAATAAAGTGTATTTATTGGTGGAATCCTACAAGGTGAACAAGTATAACCATTTATCAACAGAAAGTAAAGCAGGAGGAAAGGAGCCGAAAATAAAAGTAGAAGTAGTAGGATTGAACGTGAAGATGGAAGTAGGAACAGCACTACGTGAATTCTTTAGACTCCACGGACCAATGGAACCATTCATACTAGTAAGTCAAAAATAGAGCAATACTGACAATTATGTAGTTATGAACTGATAAATTGGTAGCCAATTGGAAATATATGTGTGATATGTGAGTAAATATGTCATAAAAAGGAAAATAAGAGTCTAATTGTTGTTTAGCTGTACAGTAACACACTGTTGACAGTGCCACTGACAGAAGCAGTCGAATTCCACACAGAGTTGGCAAAAGCAAATTCAAGTTATTGCATGACAGTGTTATACGTAGAAGATGAGAAAAAAAGGTAAGGAAAGTTATTAAGATGTAGTAAATGGACTAGTGTGTAAAGAAAATAGGTAGCGATTGATAATTAAAAAGGAGGAAAAAATGGTTATTAAATAAAATAAATAATTAAAATGTAGGTTTAGTGGATTTAAAAACAATAAAGTAATATTGTATGATGAAAAGAATGAGCTGCTGTATAGCTCAGATGAAAACGTAATGGAACTTGAGTCGGAATTTCTTAAATCACTCAAGTCGGAACAAATTAAAATAAGATATGACCTGTATCAGCCAGGAGTGTACCTGTGTACGAATTTGATAATAGAGACGTTCCTGGAGTTGTTCGACCAGAGCTCAATGGAGCAGCTGATAGTGGAAATGCTAACACAGGAGATAAAGACGAGTGAGATGTATATGTACACAGTGAAGAACGACCTGAGCTTCCCAGAATATCCAGCAGCACTGAGAGTGGAAACGCCGAGAGACTACTACAACGCATACACTGAGTACGTAAAGAGGTTTAAGAGCATCGGTGGAACGGGTACTGGCGCCGGCGACACAACGAACACGGCAGGCCGTGGAGTTGGGAAGCCAACGGAAAAGGACTATTACGGGCCTGCGATCACAAAAAACGCACTCTTTACGAATAATTCGTCATTCGCGAATATGCCACTGGCTAAAGAGGGACTGGGTGATCGATTAGATGATACACGAGTGACAAACGTAAATGAGTTGTTCAAAGAGTTAAATAGTAATGTGAGTGGAAGTTTAGTAGGTTCAGGAGTTAGAATTGGGCAAAATACCAATATAACAAACAGCATAGTGTTTAACAACGTAGTGATTGGAAGTAACTGTAAAGTAAATAACGCAATCATCATGAATAACGTGACGATAGAGGACAGTGTGACCCTGGAACCAGGGTCATTAATAGGGCCATGTTGCAGAGTTGACAAGGATCTGATGAGCAAGAGTGGAAGTACCTACGGTAGTTGTAGTGGTAATAGTAGTGGTAGTGGTAGTCGTATTGCTAGTGGTAGTCGTAGTGAAGCTAGCACTAGCAGTGAAGCAGGACCAGTCAGATGTGCAACCATGAAAACAAAATTCTACGATTTGACCGGAGAAAGAGAAGAAGACGAAGATGTTAAAGCATATGACCACGTAAGTGGTGAGGAAGATGGTAAAGCAGATGATGAGGTGAGTGGTAAGCAAGATGGAGTTAGTGCCAAGGGTAGCGGTAGTAGCTATGTGTGGGAAGTGGAAGCGTTCATTGCTAATCCGTTGAATAAAATAGGCTCACAGTACTACGATCACGTGACATTTACAATGCCAGACTCGGCGGAATCGACATCAGATTACGAGTACGATTCAGAGAATGAATACGGCTCGGAAGGTGACTCAAGATATGGATCAGGTGCAGGGTCAGAATATAGGGATTCAGAAGACGATGAAGAATACGATTCAGGTAAAGAAGTTCATGAAGAGGAATCAGAGGTGGTGAGCGAAGAATTTAAAGAAGAGCTGGCGGAAATGGTCCACGAAGCACTGGAAGACCCGAAGAACCTGGAAAACAAGCTGCTGGAAATAAGAAGTCTCAGAGTGGCACACAACGTGACAGAGCACGACACACTGGACCATATATACAAGTACGGAATAGAATGGGTAATAAGAAAATTTGAAGAAGGGAAAGGGAATGGTAGAATGCATGGTAGGTCAGATGAGTCGAGTTCGGGAAATGAGGAAAGGGCAGAAGAAGAGAATGAAGAGAGCAGCAGTGGCCCGAGCACACACGAGGAAGGAAATCAAGGAGCAGGAGACGATAAGGACGAGGAGTTAGTGGAGGAACAAGTGCAAGAACTGATTGAAATAGTGGAGTCGGCACGGATGAATAAACTGCTGGACGCGTTCGCATCAAAGCTGGCGCGGGAGACGTACTACGACAATACGCTCAGCATGTGTAGCAAGCATGGCAAATCGCAACTCTTCTTCTGCCAAATGTGCGAGGCGCTGTATCACACGGACGTCCTGGAGTTCGAGGGGTTCGAAAAGTGGCTGGAAGAAAAGAACCTGAAGGAAGATCGCCTGGTTTCATTCGCAAAATGGGTGGAATCCTGATTAATTTTAAAGCAACATCGCACAAATAAAAAAATTGACTAATCTAGTAAATAAAAAAGATATATATTGGTAAATTTAAGTGAAATGTGCACACCATGAGATTTGAGCGGGTGTCGCTCCACAATAAGCCGAAACGTTGAAAATATATTACCAACTAATGTAAATTAGAAGATAAATATAATAATATTAAAAAAATGTCAGATAAAGCGGAGCTTTTGTACAAACTATTTCACAAACTCGGCCTGCGATACAAGGTGAGAACACAAGGATGAAAGCGGCAAAAGACAGATATGTGCCCTTAAAACGGCATAAATATCATAAAAATATAGTGTATTGACGAATATGTAGGTCGTTAAACACCCAAAATTGGTGTCGGTCAAGGATATGCTGGAGGAGCCATCGTTGAGCCTAATTAAGGACGATTTCATCAGGAATTTGTTCATGCTGGACTCCTCAAAACGTTATTACCTAATTTCAGCACTCCACGTAAGTTTATAGGTAAAAAGAAGGACGATCGAGCGCACTTTAAACAGTAATAGATAGCACATGAGTAGTGAAGTAATAATTAATTAATTGATAGGATACTGAAGTAAATTGGAAGATTTTGAGGAAGACGTTGAAAGTTAACAAGTTACACATGGGAGAAGAGTCGGAAATGGAAAGTTTGCTGGGAGTATCAAGAGGATCACTGTCACCGTTCTGTGTGATGAATGACACAGAGTAAGTTTAAGTGTAGTTAGATTGATATAAGTAAAGATGAATTAAACCGGTGGCCGTTGACTAAAGGCTGTGTGTAGGAACAAGGTGGACGTGCTGTTTGATATTAGACTCAAGAATAAAAATCAAGTGGTGGCACACCCACTGACAAACGACGAATCAGTGGTGATGAACATGGAGGACATGCTAAAGTTCCTGAGTGAAATGAACCACAAGCCGAAGTTCGTGGCACTAAACGACGAGGACTGCGCAAAAACAGTAGATTTCATAGACAGAAGCCCAAGAGAAGGAGATGGGAGTAAGCAGCCAACAGGAAAGAAAGGAGACCTTAATATACTGGGAATAACAGTAAAGAAGGAAGAAAACTTTCCAGAATGGTATGCACAGGTGAGTTAATAAGTAGAATTAAGTAAAAGTGGTTATTAATAGTGGTATAATTAAGCAATAAAGGATATAAGCAGCATCCAAGTGGAATCTAATAGTTCTGTACAAAGTAGAAATAATTAGGAGATATGGCTAATGGGAATTTTAGGCGATCATAAGAGGAGAGATGATAGACTACTATGATATCTCAGGCTGCTACATACTCTTGCCAGCGAGCTACTACGTGTGGGAGTGTTTCAACCAGTGGCTGAATAAGGAGCTTAAAAAGGTAACTGCTGGATAAAACTGAATATTCAACGATTCAGTAAAGGCACACTAACAATGTTGTAGAGAGGAGTCGATAACTGCTATTTCCCAATGTTCGTGACGAAGGACAAGCTCGAGGTGGAAAAGTCGCACCTGGAGGGCTTCAGCCCGGAGGTGGCCTGGGTGACCAAGTACAGCGACATGGACCTGCAGGAGCCAATAGCAATCAGGCCGACGAGCGAGACGATCATGTACCCGGAGTTCTCGAGGTGGATACGGAGCCACAGAGACCTGCCGCTTAAGCTGAACCAGTGGAACTCGGTGGTGCGCTGGGAGTTTAAGCAGCCTACGCCGTTCATAAGGAGCAGGGAGATACTGTGGCAGGAGGGCCACACGGCGCACACGACTGAGAAGGAGGCCCTGGAAACAGTCTACGACATGCTTGACCTGTACAGCCGGTACGTTAGGATGTATTAGATTGGTTAGTTACTTTACAAGCAGTTGCTATGCTGGCCGTTAGTACACAGTTTTATGATCCCTTTGTTAGATTGTTATTACATTAGTTGTTAGTGCACAGTTTTATGATGGTGTTGTTAGATTTGTGTTATGATGGTGATTTCATCCTAAATTATACTGTCATGTTATGCATTTACACTTGCATAACACAACTAGCACCAATATTAGTATTATGCTAATGTTGATTTGTAGATTCTACGAAGAACATTTGGCAGTTCCAGTGATCAAGGGCATAAAGACGGAGAATGAAAAGTTCCCAGGAGGAAAAATTACAACGAGCGTGGAGACCTTTATAACGGCAAACGGGAGAGGAGTGCAGGCAGGAACGTCGCACCTGCTGGGAACTAACTTCGCAGAAATGTTCGACATCAAGTTCGAAGACGAAGAGGGGGTTAAAAAACCAGTGCATCAAACGAGTTGGGGAGTGAGCACGAGAAGCATAGGAGTGATGCTGATGGTGCACGGAGACAACAAAGGGCTGGTGATACCGCCGAGAGTGGCTAAGTTGCAAGTGGTAATAGTGCCAATATTCGGAAAAAACGTAGATCACGAGCAAGTAGAAAACAAAGTGAACGAGATCCTTAAGTTGCTACTGGAAGCAGGATTCAGAGCGAAGTTGGACGATAGAAAAGGATACACGCCAGGGTACAAGTATAACCACTGGGAGCTGAGAGGAGTGCCGCTGAGAGTGGAAGTGGGAACCAAGGACCTGGAAAACAACACGTGCAGACTAGTGAGAAGAGACACGAGTGAAAAGATGGACGTGCCGGTGGGTGACCTGGAGAGCACGGTGGCAAGGCTCCTGGAGGAGATCCAAGCGAACCTGCTGGAAGTTGCGAGGAAGAGGCTCAACGAAAGCACAGTGAGGGCATACAACATGGAAGAGGTGATGGAAGCATTGAACAAAGACAAGCTGATACTGGCGCCATGGTAATTAGATTAGTCAACTTGCTAAGAGTAGTTAAGGCTAATTAAGGGTAGTTAAGAGTAGTTATGAAAAGTTAAGGGTAGATATGAGTAGATAGTAGTTGCGATAGTGTTTGTGTAATGGAGAATGATGCCGTGATTAGGTGTGAGGAACCTGCGACTGAAGAGGAGATCAAGCTGGAGACTCAGAAGAGATCAGCAAATGTGAGTCCAGTAGTAGTAATAGTAGTGGTAGCTGAATAGTTATTTACTTGTAAATGTTCAGTAAACCACGCAGATAGCATACCATAGATACTAGTAGTTGGTACGGACTTACCATAAAGTCAACGGTTAAGCAAGTGATAATAATTGTGTAGAATCCAGGCGGAAGAACAGGAGCAATGAAGAGCCTGTGTGTTCCACTGGAACAGCCAGAACTGCCAGAAGGAACAAAGTGCTTCTGGACAGGAAAACCAGCCAAAAAATGGGTGCTATGGGGAAGAAGTTACTAGCCCAGCGGCCAAACCATTGTCAAATAAACACACATATGAAGTAAATTTCATAAAAATGTAACATGTATGAGGTATATGTTAGGGTTTAAATGAATGTGAATGTGTTTAAAACAGGTCTCATGCTTAGTGTTTAAGCGTAGGTGATAGTGTAATTTAATTCTGAAAGTTGAGAAGCCATCGTGTTGGGATTTAACCCACATGTGCACACTAAGTGTCGTTTTCAGCCCTATTTTCAGGCTTAGGTGAATGTGCACAATAACAAAAGTTTAAAATTAACTTTGTCAGTGACAGACCTTTTTAGAAATAATAAAAAAAGGCTCCTGATATACATATGTGACCCAAATTAAGTGGACCCTCTGTCTATGGGTGGAGTCATGCCTAATAAAAAGTCAACTACTACCTACACATGAGTAATTAATACATATATAAAGTATAACAAATAAATTATTCTGTTAATTGCATCAGTCTTTTAGACAACACCATTAAATAATTTAGCGTAAATATCAGCAGTATCCTCAGAAGAACCTTGGAAGGGAACCAATACATAAAATTGCCTAAACTTCGTACCAAATTGCTGAGGGTGAATACTATCAAACAAAAGGCCCTTTCCTTAAAATCGTTATTGTGCGATAAAAACGTCGTAATTGGCATGAATAGGGTGACATATCCGAAGTAAAGCCTGGAAAAAAAGGGAGGGACCAGCAGAAAGAGCAATTGTGGTATGGACTTGACACATTTGATGGCGAATAAGAACGATGCTCGCTGATACAGAGGATCTAGATATCTGCCGAAAACTAAGTTGAATACCTGTTTAAACTTGTTTGAGTATTTCAGAAACAAACTTAGCGAGCTGGACTTGCTCGAAAAGTAGTCGGGCCTGCCAAATATGTGTAAGACCATATAGTTTAGTACATACAACACCAACTGCCTGATCTTGGATAGGGGAGTACTGTCCAAGCCTGATGCGGCACCTGCCGAGTGGTCGCGAACTCGATGCAAGGAGCGTGACAAACTCCTTGCTGGCGCCGTGTATACCATAAAACAGTGTATCAGCATCGATATGTTGAACATAAGCGACACGTTCGACAGATATGCGTTCCTTGCAAACAACCTTCCCAAAAAGGGCAGGGACTTGACCAGGTTTAACATTAGTAGTACCAGGTGTAGGTCAAGTGCGCAGGACGCCTCGTGTGTCAGTTTAACCATGTTATAGCCTATTGTTGTGTTGCCATAACCACTGTTAGCTGCGTTTTCGCCGCCGGTCCCTCTGTTTTCCATACATATGTTGTACGATTCAGATGCATCGTCGTCACGGCCCATCTCCTGCGAACCTTCACCTTCATGGGCAGCGGCATTGCTCCAGTGCTCGTTTCCATCACGCAACGTCAGAATGGCCACGTTGTTGACCACATTCAGCTTAAATCCGCGCAAAAATATGGCCGAGCTCCATATGTACACGAACCAGTTATCTACAAACACCAGTGAGCCTGGTATTCTCGAGTTAAAGGCCAACATTGCCGACAGGTACACTGTCAAGCCGATGAACAGCGAGGATGTGTTTATCAAGCTCCGTGTTCCAATGCCAACTCTGAAGAGCAGCAACGAAACCGCCAGTACCACGATTGAGTACGCAATCAGCCTGTTGCGCAGCGACAGCTGCGAGTTATAGTACACGAAAATCGACGATAGCCACGTCAGAAAGCAGTAGAACGACTTCATGAAGTTGATTGGGCTGCGCCAGTTGAAGTCCTTCATCGACTTTATCGACAAGTCGCACAAATCCTTGAACAATTC
Organism: Theileria orientalis strain Shintoku; assembly: GCF_000740895.1. NCBI lineage: Eukaryota > Apicomplexa > Aconoidasida > Piroplasmida > Theileriidae > Theileria > Theileria orientalis. Next base: position 350,357 of record NC_025260.1, on the reverse strand, counting down.
GCCGTAGCGAAAGAACAGTATATAGAACACATATATTTGTACAAACACCAGGAACAGAAACCTGGAGAGTATCCTCAACAGGTAAATGAAGTACGAGTTAACCACGAGAGGCTGGAAGCTGGCGTCGTTTTCCTCAGACATTGCCTCTTTAACTCTCTGTTGCTCCCTACCATCTGGGCTTTTGCGATCCTCGTCGTGCTTATAATTTTCATCATCAATAAATTCTTTATTCCTCTCATTCACACTATTACTCAGAACAGATGTTTTCTTTACACCTGTATCTCTGGTATCTGTTCCACTGGAATCAATAACTGAATAGTTTACAGCCTCTTTAACCTAAAAAATAAATTAACTAAAATATAGTGTTAAAACTCACAATTTTAGGATTTAAAGAAGATATAGTAATATTCTGAATTTTTTTATCAAATTTATCAACTAAAATAGACAAATGATAGAAGGAAGGATTAGGTAACACAGAATTTATGAAGGAAGTGTATGAAATAAAGTACAAAACGACTGAAATTAATAAAAAGTAAATAAACTTCCACATAAACCTATACATCATAGATAAAATAAACTACATTGGAATGGTAAATGACTACTTAAACCTGGAATATAACTATGTATACAAGCCAACACACACTATAGAGGGCATCTAGAAATTAGTATTTATACAACTACATATGCTACTCGACCAAAAGCTAATGTTTTAAGGATGTATTTAACACATTTTCTATACGTTAAGTGCCCAATTTTAGCACGAATTCTGCCTTTTTTATTTATGCGTAAGATTACCGATCAAAACTTCACAATTCACTTATTTTCATGGACGTTATAAATAAATAAGTAATTATATAATATTTTAATATGTGTTAGATGTCTTATTTTCCTCTAAATCCGTATTAATTTTTCGTGTCGTGATCTGGTGCTGCCTGTGTAATAAATCGTCAAAAACTCTTCCTTAATCTGCAGATTCTATTTAATTAATAAATATGTATAATCGTGCCGTTTTCGTAGCCCTTAAATTATTCAGTTTGCACCTTTTGCATAAGGTTTGCACGGGAATCACACAAAATAACATCATCCCGTTGTTTTTATAAATCAAGAGGAATCAGTATATAGATTTAATACACATACCATATAAATTTTATATAAAAACTTTTTAACAGATTTAATGTAGATTTAACCCAGCTTTATTGTAGTTTTAACCCGGATTTAACGTTTTATAACAACATCAGATTTAACCCTTGTAATTTAAAAACAGATTTAACCAATAGATTTAACTAAACCAATTAAGGTTGACAAAAACTAGCTTTAATTAAACAACAAGTGTGTTTTAAAACAATATCTAATGTTTTGTTTAAATGTGTAAAATATTTTAATAAATGGAATCATGAAAATTAGAGTAATTTATGGCCTGTTTCTCTTAGCAGTAACACTTAGTTTACCCTGCGAAGCAAAAAAATTGACCAGTTTGGATGTTTCTGGGTCAAGCAATGAACCCGGCGGTCTTGTGGATGGAACAAGGAATAAAAAAAATCTAAAACCAACGAAAACAAAGAAAACGAAAAAGAATTTGTCAGATAAACCTAAAAAGCCAAAAAAGAAAGGTATTGACACATGTATGAATTAATTTTAAATTTAGGACTAGCCACCATAAAATCCAAAGTAAAGAAAGTTAAAAAGCGCCTTTCTAAACCTAAGATTAATCTTGGTGTGTTTAAAGATTTATTGTTTAATGGCGGTTCGAAAAAAAAGAAGAAGTTGTCTAAGAAGGCTGGAAAAAAGAAGTCTACCAAAAGTACCTAAACATAGATAATTTAGCCATTAAATATTTACACATCTTACGTTTTTTTAGATGAGACCACTGAAAACAAGGAGTTGAGTGGAACATCAGATTTGTCTGGAGGTTTAAATGATTTGGTAAACGGAGAAGAGCCATCTCTAGGGGAGCCACAATCTCCCGCCGAGCAGCCAACACCTCTTGAACCGTCAGTGCCTGCTCCTGTCAATGAGGAAAATGAATTAAATGACCAGTCGACTACGGACAGCTCTTCAGACGACTGGGCAATAGATGGTTTGAACGATTTGTTGAATGATAACAGTGACGTCGTTGGAAGAAAACCTAGCCGTGGTGGCTCCAATTCGCTATACCAGGTCACAGATAAAGGGGAAATGGGCTACAACGATGCCAAAACAAAGTCAAGAAACTCTTCCTTTCTCACAATTCAAGAGTATGACAAAACAACTGATGACACATTTAATTTAGAAGATGCTCTCGACCCACCAGAAACCACAACTAAGGGCCCGAAAGGTAACGTGAATGTAACAATAATAAAAATGTAGGCAAGAAACCAGGCTCGGACCTCATGGACCTCATATTAACAACGCCGAGGAAGAAGCCGAAGTCACTCGTCAGAAACAAGAATACACTAAAAGGTACTTTGTTGGCTTAAAAAACAGTTTAGGTCCAACAAACGAGACTGAAGAAGATGACTTGTTAAAGGACGACACTGATCTTTTTAAAGATGACGAAGATTTGAACCCGAAACCAAAGAAAACGTCAGAAAGAACAGATGAGGCAAATGCACTTTTTAACCCAGGACCCTTAGATGAGCTAAAGGATAACTTGAAGACAGCAACGGATGGAATAACGGGCGTATTGGATAGAACCGGAGCAAAGGATAAGCTGAAGGACTTGTTTGGGTTGGGAGGAAATGAAGAGAAAACTAAGGATGAGAAGAAAGATGATGTTAAAAAGGGGTCTGAAGCAGATGCAAGTAGTGATAAGGAAGGAAAACCAATAAAAAGTAAGAGTAAAATCGAGGACATAAGCCCAGCACATAAGACAGAGTACAAAGAAAAGTTAGTGGACAGCACATTCGATAAGGACTTTAAGCACTATATGGGAGACTCAGAGTTCGGCACAGCAATAAACTACTACAAGGGACACGAAGTTAGCGGAGACTCAACGAAGGGAACAAGTAACGTAGTGTTTTATAACCCGCGAGACCCAGCAGAGGATTGGAACAACGCAGGTTTGGCAGCCTCGCTGAGGTACCTGGGCTCAGGATACGACATCATCTTCGGAAATCCACTCGGAGACCCCGTAGTGATGATGGACCAGGGGTACAGGAACCCGGTGATAAAGCTGGACTGGAATGTCGAGTACCTGAATAGCGATGGGGCAAACCTGAAGGAACCGCACGGAAGCTGGGTGAGGCCAGAGTTCTCGTGCAGGCAATCAGAAACGGTAAGTGGTAGATAGAAACTGGATAGACAGAATAGATAGCTTAGACAGTCACATAGGGGCAATCTATTAGATAAAATAGGAGTTATTGCCAAATACACATTTTTGTTAACCCGGAACAACTAGATACCCAAGTGTACCTGTTAACCCCTAGGAAACAATTATGTCGTAGATTGATCACATAAACACGGTCGAGGACTTCAAAAAGGAACTGTCAATAGACGCACAGGCGTCATACGGCATACCGTACTTTTTCAGCTTCTCAGGGTCGACGGGCTACAAGAACTTCGTGAAGTCGACGGCGACGAACAAGGTGAGGACGTACATAACGAAGACGTACTGCCTGCGCTACGTGGCAGGAATAGTCAACTTTAACTCTCTGGACACGACGGAGGAGTTCAGAAAGGCAGTCTCTGACCTGCCGAACTACTTCGACTCGCAAGCGTGCACTCTGGAGCTGTTCAAAAATAACGAGGACGACCCATTGTGCGTTAACTCAGTGAAGCCGTGGGTGAAGTTCATTAAGATGTTCGGAACTCATTTTACAACAATCGTGCACCTGGGAGGAAAGATAACGCACCAAGTGCAAATAAACAAGTCGGATGTGCTGGATATGCAACAGCACGGAGTGAACATAGATGTCGCAGTGAAGGCGGCAATATCGCCGTCGCTGCTGGACAACCTGAGCGTGGGAGCAAAAACGGACTCAGAGAGCTCAAGAAGAAGCGAAAGCGAGCACTTTAAGTACGAAAAGCAAGTGCTGGTGATAGGAGGCGACGGGCTAGTGGACAGCAAGGACCTCAACAGCCTGAACTGCTGGACGAAGGACCTGTACAAGAAGCCAATGCCAATCAAGATTAAGCTGGAGTCGATAAAGTCGCTGCTGACAAGCGACAAGCAGAGGGAGTCGTTTGAAGAGGCGCTTAAGTTTTACTCGGAGACGTACGGAGTGAGTCCCGACGAAATATACAAGAAATACGGACGCGAGTTTGGAATAGCATCACTGGTAACACACATACACATCAATATACACCATATAGATATGTAGATAGTAGTGTTACGGTATAGAGTATATGAGTATCAGTGTTAGCATTGGCTGTTAGCACTAGTACAACTACCACTGTTACTACTGCTATTGATAGCAGTATTAGTGTTAACAGTACTAAAGCATTATTTAGGTGCAAAAGGGGTATCAGGTGGTATACAGTGGCAACAAGTCAGGAAGTGCAGTGTGTCCGCCCAAAACAGTTATCATAATGGGATTTACAATGACCATAATGAAGAAGAAGAACTTCATTGGGAAAAATGAGTTCGTTATCAACATCACCCACTGCCCAGTGGGAGAAGAAAAGTGTCTAGTCTCAAACGACAATCAAATGTCAGAGTCGAGAATATGGGCAGTGTGCGGAGAGGACACAATACCACTGCTAAACCAACAAACTTCAGTAAAGCTTGATGAACCGGTACAAATCTAGTTATGCATTGACCTATGTAGTTAACAAACACTGAAACTAGCCAATAGCTCACCTAGTTATTAGTAATAGTTTAAGGAGTCACTGGTTGAATGTTTAGCATCACGCTAACCATTATGTAGGCCACTGCAACCTGCCCATCAGGCTATTCTATCGCATACGGATTCGCATTTTCAATCCCCAAGGGAAACAAAGCATCGTCTACCGACTCGTACCCTTGTAGACCAGGAACGCTATCCTGTACTCACGAATCGACAGATAAGTCAGCGACAAACGCGATCTGGATAGCATGTGTGGAGAACGGAGCACCGCAATTAACAGTGAGCACACACATAGATATACACACACATATGGTCAACTAGATAGATATCTATAGCTGTGCACATGTGCACCTACCAAAATGGACACTAACAAATGCTAACAGGATATATCAAACCATATGGTGAGTACAAGCAGTCGCCACTGCTCATCTAAAGCAAAAGACAATGAATACAGCGACAACGTGTGTCCGACAAACTCTAAGCTCATAGCAGGTAAGCAATAGACCACCCTTACCTATGCAGCCAATGAGTCTGCATACACAGATAATACTTAGTAAACAAGTACAGTAAAAAAAATAGTTACCAATAGTTACCCATGTTGTTAAAACAGTAATAACAGTGGCTAATAAATAAACAGGTTGGTCCATGGACTTCAGCGAGTCAGACAGTCAGGGGTTTAACCAGATACAAAAGTGCTCAAAAAATACACCAGGATGTAAAGTAGATACGAAAATGGCAACGGAAGCGCACTGTAGATCACACTATTCATGGGTTTCGTGCCTACATGAAGCAGTAAAAGCGCAATGAAGTGTCGTAACAAATGAATGTAGTCTGACTAAATATTATATACACATTAGTATAACGTTAATGTACATAGTAGTATAGTGGGTATATATACGCGTGTATACACACATAGCTTAGGGATCTGTGTATTTAGAAGCGTATCATTGATCAGAAGACCAACAAAACAGCATCAGCGCTTCTTCTTGCCAGGCTTCTTTTTACTGGAGGTAGAGCCGCCGGAGCCCTTGTCGGTGCTCGACTTGCTGCTACTGATCGAGGTCTGCCTTGTCTTCAACTGCGATATTAGAGTTGCAACTTCGTTCAACAACTGTTTCTCTAAACGTGCATTATGCGATAAGTAGACTTACTGGTCCTCCTCTTAGCGACATTGCTTGTGCCATTGGCAGAATCAGGTGCCGTACTTGAAGCACCATCCTTACTTGTAGAAGCATCGGCTCCATTGGCACCAGAGTGATCCCCTAAGAATACTCTAACTCTACCAGGGACGAGCCAATTCCTAGGATACCTTTTACGCTAAAAATTGTCAGTTAATGGAGTAAATAGAATTAAAACTAGTAATAAAAATGGGAAATAGTTAAATTAAATAAAAGCCAGTGCAAGATACCGGTTCTAAGATATGTGGTACGTTCAAGTGCTCTAAAACTGATTTAATTTCCTCCAAAGTCGGCTTGGAAACTGCGATCGATAAATTAACTTTCCTTCCCTGGCTAGTAGTAGAATCCTTATCCAAATAAGTTGGATAAATAATATTCCAATTCGAGTGATCAGTGTCAGAATTCATTTATAAGCATATATAAATTAAAAGGTCAACTATTTAGTGTATTAATATGATAAATAAGTAAAAACTCAGCAGAAGAATCACAGGTTACACCACAATGAACATAATGGAAAATTAACCACTGTTTATGTGCACAATCAACTAAAATAGCTTTAAAAGGCAAATATATTACAAATACATTAGGTTAAATCCAATATCTTGCTATAACTCAGGAGTTTTCCCTGGAAGTGTCTGCGATTCACACATCAACAACAATAGAATCCCTGAAAGGTAGTTACATGTCGTTAATGACTCTTTCCACTCTCAAATGGCTAAAATATCGACTATTTATCTTAATAACTCTAAAATAAGTAGTTTTTGTGTACCTAGAAAGATCCCCAATGCCTTCCTCTTTGAATGAAGTTTCATCCTAAAACAACCTTTAATGTAGCATCAGTTACCATTGAGGGGACATCTTTAACTTGGAAAACAAATACTCGTGACCTAGAATTCCAAAATAACTCAGAAGTAGGAAATATAGTACAGTTCTTGACGCAACATCAGAGTTGCCTAAAAAACAGTCAATGTGCCCATTTAAATAGAGATGAGCACTTTAGCAGGCAACAGTGTTCTAACCTGATGCGAACGAAGCCGCTAAAACTCCCGATACTCCCACAGCTTGCCTGTAATGTGGAATCCAGTGGAACCTTTTCTGCACACACATTCAGTCTTAGATATTTGCCGGTATCAGCCATAAATGACATAGATATCAGTACACATCTACTACCACTGATAGCTAACATGTACATTCACGTCGTTTAAGGACACACCTGCACTATTCCACACCCTAAATAATGCTGTAGCCCTGACTGAACACCAGACTGCACACATGTTAAAACAGCCAGACAAACTTACGATAAAGGCCAGGTAGCTGCTCAGTAGGTGTATTTCACAGCTAATTATGGTCCTCGAAAACTGTTTATTAGGATCCGCGTCACCGCCATGGGTGCCATCTTCACCAGTTCTAGGGGCGTTACTGGACTTAGAGTCGTAGTAGTTCGCCATTATCCCACCCGCAAACAGCACCGACAGGAACGTGCCGGATATGAGTTTCTGTAGAGTCGTAACCTTGTTTGAGTCCCACGAATCAGGCAGCGCTGAAAACAGCCTCTGCTCCATGACACTCTTGAGCTTCAGGTCAGCCTCGTCGAGCATTATTTTACTGTTCTGCTTATTGATGGACTGAAACATCTGCTCCCTCCTAACACTCATGGCAGCGTTACTATAATCAGGACTGGCCCGAGGCTTCTGACTCAACCTGTAAATGGGTTTATAGTTTGATATATATCTTTTAAGCGTGAACATTTCGCCACCCCTAGCTACGGACGTTCATAGATCACTGAATCGTTATTCAAATACGGCCTCAGCGCCTCCGGTACGTTAATTTGTATCAGTCCGTTGTCACGTATTACACAATTGTTCTCCAGTAGTGCTGATAGCGTCCTGCCTACTGCCAATCCAGACCCGTTTATCGCGTGTATGTTCTTCCCTGATCTGGTGCGTATGTTTAAGTTGTTCGTCTGATAGTCTCTGGTGTTACTGCAACTCGAAACCTCTATGAAATGACCCAGAGATGGCATATAAACTTCAAAATCAACGGTTTTAAAGGCGGTGCTAGAAGTGTCCTCGCTCGACAATAACACCTGTCTATGCGGCAGCTGCAATAAATTTAACAAAAACTCTATGTGTGAAAGCATCAACGTGTGAACGTAGTCTGAGCCAGCGCTATTGTTACTGGCTTCTGGACTTGAATCGGTATCGTGACTCAAGTCGCAATCTACTCCTTCTCTTAAGTCAGAACCGTCTGCAAAACACACCAACTCCACCTTTCCAAATTGGTGCTGCCTTATCAGCCCTCTCGTCTCCAGTCCGTAGTCCTGTATTTCAGCCCTAAAACACTCGGAGTAGCTCGTCACCCAGACCGGGAGGTGCTTAAACTTACAATTTCTGTGCAACGCAATCAACGGCACCTCAGAGGTCGGTATCAGGTATCCAACTTCGCCGTTAAATAGGTTCCGGGAATCTATTTTAAATAAGTGATCTTCGAACCTCGGCAAATGGCCTGTAGACTTTAAAGTGGATTCCGACACTGCCAGTGGAACCGTAATTTCCTTATAGTTGAAAACACGCGTCAAAGTATCGAGCATAAAATTAACTAGTGCCCTCGATAGCCTTGACACTTCTCCAGAATAGGCTGAGAACCCCTTTCCTGATATTGACACTCCTCTCTCTATATAACCTCTACTCAACCTTTCCAATATTTCGTAATGAGGAATGGTTGCTTTAGTGTCCAAATCACTCAAAGTCTCCTTGATTAGTACGCTATTTAATCCAACTTCCGGCGACAAAAGATTAGGCAATCTGTTTTTTAAATTATCTAATTCTTCGCCAATTATGTCCAATTTACGGTTTAAGTCCCTTATTTCGTTACGCAAGTCTATATTTTCTTCCCTCAATCTGTCGTCTTTGGTAGAATAATACCGTTTAGAAGCCTGGACCTTTTCAAATTCCAAGTGCCTAATTTGATCAAATATTAACCTTTTGATTTTATACTTCGATCTAATTTCTATTAGGACTTTCCAATGATCTTCTCCTCTTTTTAAAAAATTCTCTTGAAACAATTCCGGAACTGCAACGATTGATTCAATTGTGTAAGTAGAAGGAAAGTATTTATCCGTTCCTTTTAATTTATACACATATTTATCCTTTAGAGAACTATATTCTGAGTCTTCCTCAAGTTCTTGAGTCGATTTAAAATATTTAGTGAGTGACTTATAATGGTCTGAATTGTAGTAGGAATCTTCAGGAAAATCACCAGTTATTGAGTTTAAAGATATTCTATTAGCAGATTTTAATTTAATACTGCAAAAATTATCGTATATATACTTTTGTGTGCCAACTTGATGGTTATTTGAGGATATAATAAATGATTCTATTTGTATGTCTGTAAAATATGATAATATTATAATTAAATATAAAAAAAACATTTCAAGTAATTAAAAAATTGTTATCATCTTCATATCATCAAGTATAAACTGTAAATGAGTTAATGTGCAGAGTAATGATAAAGTTTATGGAATCTAGGGCTATCAAGTAAAAATTAGTATTTTTTTTGATAGTTGTTGTTCCTTTTGTATTTAAATTAAAATTTGTATATTATAAACATGGTTAAACAATCTTTGAAACGAGTAGATGCCGAATTAAGAGAATCTGATGATTCAATTCAGGAGCTAACAAACGATATTATAATTGAGGCTCCATGGAATCTATGGAAGGATTTAAAGACAGCAGATAATTTTTTTAGAAGCAATTTGTCTAAAAGTTTGTACTATACTCTTCAAATTAGACTATTTCGAGAATACATCAAGCAAGAATTCTCAAAAAAGAGATCGAGAAAGGGAGCAGCCGTAAAAAGAGCATACGCCTACTCAAAAAACGACGCGAAGAAATTTACAGATACTTTAGATGTTCTAGATTTAAATCAATTGTGGAACACCCTGGATGCCAAGTCGAGCTTTGATTCCAAATCATTAAACGATAGACTCGAGTCAGTTTTATCGAAAAACATTAATAAAATACTCAAAAATGATTCAATTAGTACAGATAATTACATGGAGTCAAACTATAATGATGAAGAAATCGAATCTGACTCAGATTCAGATGCTTCCAGAGAATCATCAGATTATGAAATAGAACAGACTATAGATGGTCCAGAAGAGCCTTTAAACGATGAAGAAAAGAATAAAAAAGATAAAAATAATAGTTTAAACAGTATCGAAGACAAATTTTTCAAATTTGATGAAATGGAAGCGTTTGCAAACGAAGAGTTAGGATCGGAAGAAGATATTGACTATTTTGACTCATTGGGAGAAGAGTCAGATGATTCAGTAGCTGCAGCTGAAATGAGATACGAAGATTTCTTCAGAGACCCAGAAGATAGCGACACGGAGCCTGTGGAAAACCTGAAGGCACTGACGTGTAGCAAGAATTTGAGTAAGTTGGACGAGTACGATAAGCAAATGGAGCTGATGCTACAGCAGCTGGAGGAGGAAGGAGATGGACGAGAAGAAGATGAAGACATGTACAGAGATGAGATAGATCTGTTAGATGAGCCAGAAGAGGAGGAGGATGAAGAAATGGAATTGGATAATAAAGGGCACTTAAGGAGCAGAAATGGGTTAGATAACGAGAGGTTAACTGATACAAAAAAGACAAAGTCAAAAAAAAATAAAATGGCAAATAGGAGTAGTGTTGAAGATGATGGTGATGATGAAGACGAAGATGATGGTGAGGAAGACGATGAAATAGCACAAATAGAAAATGAATTGGTAGCACCTAAGCATTGGAGCCTAATGGGAGAGTCAACAGGAAAAAGTAGACCAAGAAATAGTTTATTGGACATAGAGCTGGAGCTTCCACAACCGAGTTCAATAGTGTACAATAGTGAAGAGAATGAAGGGCAAGGAGTAAACGGAAATGGAGTTGGAGAAGGACAAATGGAAGGAGCGGGGGGGCATGAATTGCCACTGGAGCTGCTGATAATACAAAGAATAAAGTCAGGAGTGTTTGACAACGTGGAAAGAAAAACTTTCGTTGAAGACCAGTTGGAGGCACTGAATAGACTCAATAAAAATAAAAAAGAGGAAATGAGGCCTGAGGACATAGACTACAAGAAGAGCGAGATGGGATTGGGAGAAGTGTACGCGCAAAAGTACAAGGAGCAGTTCATGGCAATCGATAAGCTGGACCCACACAAAAAGGACCTGAACGAGCAGTTCGCAAGGCTGATGTACAAGCTGGACTCGCTGTCGAACCTGACGTTCGTGCCGAAGAGAACGAGTGAAACGGAAAAGGCGACCGCAGTGCCAATGATAACAGTGGAGACGCCGGTGAACATAGTGGTCTCAGGAAGCTCACCAGTGGCAGGCGAAGACAAGAGTGGGTCCAATAGTGGGTTAGGAGGAGGCAGCAGCAGAGGTGGAAGGGTGAATGGGATCGGAGAGTCGGGAGGCGATCAAGTGACGGACCCAAGTGGCCCACTGAGTGCAAGTAACGTAGGCAAGGGGCAGATAGTGGCAGCAAAAGTATCAAGAAGTGCGAAGAAGAGGAAGTTTAAAAACAAAATGAAGGGACTAGTGAAGAGCGGAAGACTGACCTCAGACCAGGTGGACAAGATTAAGCAAAAGATGGTCAGCAGGAACAAGCTGAGGAGAGAGGACTCGAAGTCCAGGAAGAGGACCGGTCTGACGCAGAGAGAGGCGATCAAGCACGACATGAAGTCGAACCGCAGAATTGACACGGCCGAGCTGCTGTCAAGCGTGGGAAGGCAGTCAGCCGGCCACTAATAAACTAATACACAAACACACATAAATATACTCGCACATGTACTACACACACACATAAATATACGCGCACATGTACTACAAACAATAGACATACATTACTTTTTTAAAAAATTATTTAACGTAGGGACTATCTAAACAAATAAACATAGCCCTCTGTAGATCAAGAGTGTCCAGTCTTTTCTAAAAGTAAAAATAAACAGGAGGAAAAGAGTACCAGGTTCTTCGTAACAATAATCCTGAGAACCAAATCGTTTTTCCAATTTAAATATTGGTCCCTAAGGTCAGGATTGTCCAGAGAACGAGAGTTGGAACGGGCACTAGCAGGAGCTTCAATCTTACGAAGATCAGCAATCTATAAGCAATTGGATGATCAAATAGTTTAATCAAGAGTGGAAAAACAAAGATTCCACAAGTATATTAATGTGTGAACGTACGGATTCCATTAACAGCTCATCCAAATATGACAAAAGTGAATCCTATAAGATATATATAACGTAAGAATAAACCTCAGATTCTTTGGGAAAAATGGAATTATCGGTCCTAATAATGAATTAAAATATGCAAAGTAAATAGAGTTAACTAATAATCATGGAAAATCAAGTTAAAAATAAATAAAAACAAACTACATACAGGCATTGGCTCTTTTTATTGGCATACTCCTTTAAATAATTACAAAATAACTTGCGATTGACATCTAGAGCATTCAACACAGTAGTAATACGAATATAATCACGATTCTCGCCGAATTTCATGAAAATAAAGACTAATAGCACGAATATGAGGCTAGAGATAGCAATCATTACAGACAGACAAATATTGTGTAAAAAGGCAATAAAATACAAAAATTAAAAATAAATATTTGCCATTTAAGCACATAAGTACATAAATCATAAATGTGTAAGGAGCCTTTCCAGTTTTGAAGTGGCCACGAGGATTCTACAATTTCTTTCCCCTTAAATCTTAAACATCTATGAGATCTTTCAACAAACATCATTAATTTATAATATCGCAACTTTTTCCACAATTTTACAAATCTTTGTAGAGATACAAGTCTGAAATTATTAGTTAGCACATTTGAATTTTCCTAAGTAGATACATTTTTATCCGGATCTATGCACAAAATTCATAAAAAATTAAATAATCAAATAATTTATATACAAAAGTGTATATTTAACGACATTTAATGTACGTGAATTCGATGTGTTATGTATAACTGAAAGTTCACGGAATCTTGAAATTTATGCGAGACTAAAGCTTTAAAAAGGAAATAGAAAGTGATATAGTGATCTGGAAAATTCCATATTTAATAAACATTAACAAAATATTTAATATAATGTCGTCAGTAAGGTCGTTGGCGGAGCATTCAGTGCTGGCCGATTCCACAATATCAACATCAAAAAATACATACGCAGGCCAGGTCTTCGATGGGCTATTCCACGGATCTGGAACATTTTATTATAACGACTTTGAAAGATATGAAGGAGATTTCGTACTAGGAAAGCGAGAAGGCAAAGGCAAGTTTTACTACGCGGATGGATCAGTTTACGACGGAGAGTGGCTAAACGACAAAATTAACGGAACAGGGAAAGCGTACTTTGCAAGCGGAAACACCTATGAAGGTATAATCTTCGTTTTACAACATCGCAAGATAAATAAACTTAATTTAGTTTAACACACACAAACAGCCAAGGAGATTGACTAACCACAAGCTATAACTAATGTGTAGGAAATTGGGAAAATGGACGCATAAACGGGTTCGGTAAATTAAACTATTCAAACGGAGACGTATATGAAGGCGATTGGCTAGACGGCTCTATGCACGGCCAGGGCACATACAGATACAATGAGGGAGATGTATACGTCGGCCAGTGGAGGCAGGATAAGAGACACGGAAAGGGCACAATCACATACGTGGACAAAACAGGAACTCCGTGTGAAAAGTACGAAGGAGACTGGGTGGACAATATAATGAACGGAAAAGGAGTGTACAAATACAGCGACGGAAGCTACTACGACGGTTAGCAGCACAATTTTAACACAGCTTTCAGGAGACTGGTACAACGGCAAAATGCACGGAAACGGGAAATACGTCTACGTAGATGGAAACCAATATGACGGAGAATGGGCAGAAGATAAAAAACAAGGGTAAGCACGATTTAGCACTACACATAACGTGCCAATGCTAACATTACGCAGGTTTGGCATACTGACGTACTCGAACGGCGAGAGGTACGAAGGGTTTTGGGAAAACGACAAGTGCCACGGCTCCGGAATTCTCTTTTATTCCACCAACGATAAGTACAACGGGGAGTGGGCTCACGGCAAGAAGCATGGGCCGGGAGAGATCATTTACGTGAACGGAGATCGATTTACCGGTAAACAGGACTAGTTAAACTACAAGCTGGGCAGACAATGCCACAGTGCCACTTGTTACATGCCACTCATAAAACAGACTAAAACACTGTACAATTGACGTTTCTATATTGACGCATTACTGCAATAGCCTTCGTTTTAACAATGCTTTCAGGTAACTGGGATGACGACCACGCCAACGGCCACGGAGTTTACGAGTACTCCAACGGAAACAGATACGAAGGTACTTTCGATAATAACCACTAAAACAAGCCACCAACTACTCTGCTAACTAGATGACGGACCCAATATCGTCCTATAAACACCACAACTGCACTACAAACTATCTTTATTGAACACACTGGCGCACCACTTAATGACTATTCAGGCGACTGGGCCATGGACAAGAGACATGGAAACGGGACCTTTTACTGCAAGCAGGACTCGTCGACGTACCGAGGCGGCTTTGTAAACGGGAAGAAAGAGGGCTACGGGACCCTCACGCTGGGCACCGGCCACGTCGTGCACGGCGTCTGGCACTACGGCCTGCTCGTCTCCATCGACAACTTTGAAATTTCCCCCACCTCGCCCTGGAACAATCCAGACCTGTAGAACCGAGAGTTACAGCCGCAACATTCATTCCGAACTCAATATGGCCATGCGAACTCATATACGCTCACGTATAACAACTTATTTAACCTCTTTTATGGACACTAGCTCATAGTCGCTCACCCTGGCGCGTGCCTCCAACGATTGGTCCGACTGTATCCTGTGGATGACCGGCCAGAGGGACCGTGCGGAGCGGTCGTTGTACGCGCACTCCAGGATCCCGTTGTAGTTGCGCTTGACGACCTCCAGGCCGACGCTGTACTCGCTCATCTTTGCTATGCACAGGCACACTATCTCCCGCGTGTTCTCGAACTTGCTCAGGGCCTCGTAAACCTCGTCGTCGATCAACGGGGCCTCCTGCTTTACGCGCTGCCCGTCCCCAGGGTCACGCCTAAAACGTCGTTCGCTGCAGTCGTTGTCGTCACGCTCGTCGCTGGTGCTGCAGCCTGACTTCCGCGTGCTCCTTGACGAGTCCAGTCTCGTCGCCGACTCGGCGTCCTCGTCAGTCTGCGGCGCGGCTCCCACCCTTGCAGCGTGCCCTGCGTCGCACCCCCTTGCCCCGATTCCCAGAACTGACCTGTAGTAGTCCTGCAGGAAGCTGACCGACTCCTCGAGCGAGGGCTTGGTTGTCTGCGGCACGGACTCTCTTCCGAACAGGTCCTCCAGGGTCCTGTCTGCGCAGTCCTCCTTCTCAGCGTCCTTCATTCTCTCTCGCTCGGCCTCGACCTCACTAGCCCTCTGCGTCCTCAAGCTTCCTCCCTTGCTGCCACGCGATTTCCTGGACCCACTTCTCCTGTGGCCTACCTTGTCAGCCTCGACTCCCAGCTTCACGTAGTCTATTATGCTTTCAAAGTCGCTGATCGAGGATTCCGAGTGCTCGCTAGGCTCCTTCTTCACTGCTGGATAGTCCTTCGGCACCGCCGACCACGGGTTCGCCACTGGGTTATCTGCGTTGAGGAACAGCTTGTCCATGTACGCAGTTTTATCTGCCCTCCTGTTCGTGCTCGGGTCTATGTGGTCCACCGACTTCTGCGTGTACCACTTCACGCTCTCCTTTCTCGCCGACTTACACTCCGTGCTCCTTTCAACCTTCTTCCCGATTGAGCTTGTCACCATTTGCACCAGTATTTCGCATATCCCCTTGATCGCCCTGTTCATCGACTTATACATCTGAAAATCGAAGTTAGCGTGGAACGACAGTATCATTTGCACTATTTTCCTGAACAGGATCTTCGAAACGCTCCTCTCCGCCAGCAGCGACGCTGAGATCATGTACAAATTAATTACTGTGCTCATCTTCATCTTCCCTTTTATTTTCTCCGACAGGTAGTAGCACGAGGTAAACAGTGTGCACAACGCCTCCTGGAAATCGTCCCAGAGCCAGTATTCTGGCGTCTTTTTGTCCTCGATTTCCTTGAATGCTGTCTTCAGAAACGGGTCTATGAGGCCGCATATCATGTCATACTGCCACAGCTCCGTCGAAATCACGCTCAGGAACTTTATGAGCATGAATATGTTCGACAGTATTTCCATGTGATTTATCGACTCACTTTTGTCCTCAACTTCAACTTCATCATCGTCTTCTTCGTACTCATAGACTCCGTCAAGTCCGTGTTTACTTCTATAGATGCTGTTCTTCATGTTACCGTTTACACTCGTGTTATCACTCGTGTTCCTGTTATTTCTAATGTACTCATGTATTCTGTGTCTACAATCTATGTTATATATGTCCGATCCATTTTTTTCCCTCAAATCAACTGTGTGTTTTGGACTACCAAATTCGTTTTCATACAGTTGACTTTCCCGCGTGTTTACTTCGCCGTGAAAATCTCCGTTCGTCACTTTTGATTCCCTCGACTCTGTTGATCTCTTTAGATTACACTTGTTGATACCGTGGTTGTTGTTGTTATTGATGTTGTGGTTGTAATTATTATGATTGTTGTTGTTATTGATGTTGTGGTTGTAATTATTATGATTGTTGTTGTTATTGATGTTGTGGTTGTAATTATTATGATTGTTGTTGTTATTGATGTTGTGGTTGTAATTATTATGATTGTTGTTGTTACTGTTGTGTTTATAATAATTACTACTATTATTTTTTGCCATTCCTTTCCCATTCACTGCCTTTTTACCCTGTTCTACTCCATCTTCTCGACCCATATTCTGTGTATTCGGGTCCAGCGTGAAATCGTTGTGTTTAAACTTATTATTTTGAAAGGCTTCATTTATTTTTAAAAACAGCACGCAGGAGGTCACTTGCAGCGACTCCATACACAACATCAACTGGTTATATGTGTTGTTGCACCCGTGCTTTACAAACTCTACAAACGAATCCCTTATTACCAGGGACAATATGTTACACAGAAGGTCCAATACGAACAAGATTTCCTTCTGAACTTCAAAATCGGTCGACTTGATTAGCTCCTTGTTGAACTGCATGTTTATGTGCGCCATGTGCCTGCACAGGCCCGGTATTTTCGGCAGCTTAACCACTGTCAGCGACTTAAGTATGATCGTCAGACACGTCTCAATCTCGTACCCTGACATCAGATACTTGCCCACTTCATGGATTATGTTCCTCACCAGGTCCTTGTTCGATCTGCTTCTCCTCTTGGTGGCGATTGTCGTTTTCGTTCCTGCCTGATTCCTGACTCCATTCTTCTCACCGTACTTGGACCTGTCAGCTGACGCTTTAGCGCTTCTTGATCTGTTACTTTTGGTGTGTTCATTCTGGGTCCTCGTTTCTTTGATCCCATTTCCATACTCCCCAGGCTCAACTTCTCCGCTAGCCCGATTTGCTCTTGTGTGTGTGTTATCTCTATATTCTTCTGCTAACTCAGTATCGCTAAGTACACACTCTCTCATCACCAGGTCATATTCCGAATCCGAGGACCTTGACATAGACTCGTCTGAGTACTCGTTATCCAGTTCTGTGTTCTCTGCTGCCAGTTTGGCAGCACATGCTACCTTCGACTGCACCTTGTACGTTAGTGGCACTGACGCGTCATATGGAGGCAGAATCCACTGATTGTCGAACATCGTACAATCTTCGCTGCACTTGTTGTTGAAGAACTTACATTTGGGTGCGTTCATTACCTTCCTCGCTATCCAAATCAGGTTGTCGTACTCATTACTCTCTTCTGATAGTTCATATCTCTCTGTTCCTCTTGGCTCATAGTCCATAAGTCCATATTTTGCTAAAAATTTTCCCGACGCCTCTGACAGTAGTCTATAATGGAAACTGCTCAGCGCCTTACTACCATGATGCAATCTATAGTAATTCGGTGCTATCTTCGTCCTCGTTTTCCTAGGGCATCTCTTCTTACCTCCTCTCCCTGAGCTCGGATACGTGAAATTGATGAAGCAATAACAAAAAAACTGTGACGCCTTGTACGCCTCTTCGAACGTTATATCCTCTCCTTTGTCAATAAGTCCCAATTCTATGCATATATCTCTCCACTGTGTGATGATTACTGCGTCCGTGGATCCTCCCTTCCTTTTCGCCAGTTCATAAAAGTTGTACAAGTCAACTTTTTTGTTAAACAGCTTAACTTTCTTCAGTTCTTCGAACTTTTCAGGTCCATGAAAGTTTTTCAAGGACTTCATAAAATCTTTCTCTGACATTACAAATATCAAGTCTGACTATTTCTACGTTTGCTTCTATGACACTTATGGCCCACAGATGGAACCATAACATCGTATTTATTTGACTTATATCTTTTATTGGCAATTTAACATAATTTAGTTAACATTTAACTTCTTCCAGCTGTTATTTAATGGGCTTAAATTGTCCTCAATTCTTTCAAATTAATGAGAATTTTATCAAGCTGCTGATGTAATAATTTAATAAAACACTTTCAAAAACAAGTTATAGCCGTCTAAATAACAAAATTGGTAAAATTGTCAAAATATTTAACGTATAACGTGTAAAATTATTAACAGAATCCAAAATTTGAAATTTAATTTAATGATAATTACATTAATTTAAACAAAGCAACGGCTACAACACACTAAAACAAACAATAATTAGAACAAAACTAGTCATAACATATTTAAAATAAACAAATGAATACAATGTATATAAAGTAAAATAAAGTTATAAGGAATCACACTTTAATATTGTTGGTAGAAGGTACTTCCACACAATAAGTCGAAAATGCTTTTTTATAATTATTTAAATTGGAATCATTAATTATTAATGTATAATTAACTTATTTTTCATATAAAATATATCAAATGGCCTAATTTTAATTTTAATTTGTCTATTTATAAATTTCTCAATCTGTTTTTAATTTTTTATTACTGAGCATTTATAACAATGATTTTCTTGGACAATATATTTAAATTTGTTAATTTAGTTTTTAAAACAATTTTTGAGCTTTTTCAAGTTTTGTTAAGGAGGTTTTGGTCGTTTATGTCCATATCTCCTTCCAATATACTGGACCAATATGAAAATAAATATGGTTCAATTCATCCTAAAATATTCATAGGATCATTTGAAGAAGTTAGTTTTAACACACCGTTAAAAGTAAATTTTAATTTTTAGGTTAAAAAATTATCTTTACAAACAGGCAAATTAATTGTTTTATACATACACTCTGAAAACTATGATAAAATATGCAAAGAAATGTTTACAAACCAATTAATAATGGAAATAATAGTAACTATTAAATAATTTTAACCATATTTACAAATAGTTAAATAAATATATAGACAATCATAATATTATAACTGTTAAACATCTATACATAATTCTAGATCACAAAATATAATTTAGGACTCAAATTTTATTCTCTATATCGAGTTGTTTAAAGGGCCTCGAATGAGGAAGTTGATGGAGATAACAAATACACTGTTATTACCACACATTTCAGTACTAGCGTTCCATAACATGAGTAGATATACAATGGTCAATAGACTAGACGGAAATTTTGATGTAGATGCACTGATTTCAATGCTATTATCGAGCGTAGATTATAAACCAGTGAGTCCAGTGGAAAGTTCAAGAAGAGTAATAGAAGAACAAAACGAAGAGTACAGAAGAGCAGTGGAAATAGATTCAATAAAATTTAAAGAAAAGGAAATAAGGCGACAAGACGAAGTTAGAAGAAGAAAAACACTGGAAACAAAGCAAAATCAGAAGAGAGAAAAGAAACAGAAAATATTGAACGATAGAAAAGAAATGGCAAACAAGTATAAGATGGTAAACAGAACAGGAGATGTTAAAATAAGAGTGAAGCTGCCAAACGGCAACTCGATAGAAACTCTGTTTAACAGAGACGACACAGTACAACAAATATACGATTGGGTCGAGGTATCGGACTTTTTGGGAGAAGAGAACGAGTCGGCGGCCCCGGCGGGCGCGAACTCGGAGCACAAGTACAAAATACCGTACAACTTCAACCTGTACATACCGCACCCGTCAAAGCTGCTATCGGACAAGGAGTTGACGCTAGGAGAGGCTAATTTGGCCCCAAGTTCCCTGCTGATGTTGACGTCGCTGGACGACACGTCGGACGAGGAGTTTTAGAGCCATATTAAGCAATCGCAATTTAAATCAAGCAACAAGCGCAAATACACGTAAAATCATAGAGATTTTCATACTTGTTAACTGCCGAGGTGGAATATGTGTATTGTTAGGTAATTAAGGGAGCCTGTGCCGTGTGTGGTGTGTTGTTGTTTAAATTAAGCCATAATGCTATTTACTAGATAAATTGTACACATAATTCAATTTGTAAAATATATTTTAATATAATTATTAAAGAATCCAGCCGATAAATGGTGGATTCTATGTATTATTATACACATTGGAACTAGAAGTCAAACTTCTGAAAAAATGGTAAAATTTAATATTGAGGGGATAGAAGTGTATTTTCCGTACCCTAAAATATACCCTGAGCAAATAGCATACATGAGAAGCCTGAAGAATGCCCTAGATGCAAAAGGCCATGCTGTTTTGGAAATGCCGACTGGTACAGGTAAGAATTCCTGAAGTAGCATAGTCTATTATGACATACAATCCAAGCTCTATGTTCTTATTTATCCTTTTTATTGCAAAAAACTTTTATATTTGGCCTAAATCATGTGTTTTTTAGGGAAAACGGTAGCTTTATTCAGTTTCGTATCCAGTTATCAACTGGCAAAGCCAGAACTTGGGAAGTTGGTGTACTGTACAAGGACAATACACGAAATGGAAAAGTCGCTGTTAGAACTGAGAGAAGTAATCGCATATCGCAATGAACAAATGGTGAAAAAGGAAGAATCAGAGAAGGAATCAAGTGAGAATAAGAAAAAAAATGGTATGTTTAAGGAAATAAAGATAAAATATAGGTTATTTTTTGGCAGTTGGACTGTGTTCTAGAAGGAATTTGTGCATACACCCAGAAGTGTCCTCAATAGCAGATAGAACAAAAATAGATGAAAAATGTATTTAGTAATAGTAAATAAGCAGTAATAAAATAGTAGTTAACATGTATAGCAACTGATGAACAAAAAATAATAGGTTGTGATTTGACGTCGATGTGGAAAAGAATACAATTTGAAGACATAATAGATAATAAGAGAAGTGAGTACACAGTGCAATACGAAGGAGCATCGCCAGTGAAAATGCCGCCAAGCATATCGACAGTTGAAAAAATACCGGACATCGAAGAGTTTAACGCACTGGGACTGTGCGGATACTACGAAACGATGGAAAGAGTGTGGAATCCAACGATGATACCCTCAGGAGTGTACACGCTGGAGGGACTGAAGGAGTACTCGAAGAATTTTAAGAACGCTAACACGGGGAAGCCGTCGCCAATATGCCCGTACTTTATGGCGAGGAGGTCAATAGAGCACGCGAACATAGTAGTGCTTAATTACCAGTACATGATAGACCCGAAGGTGTCAGATGCAGTCTTTTCGCACCTGTGCACGGAGAGCTACCTTAACATGACCAAGGAGAACCCGTTCAGCAGTAAGAACTAGGAGCAGTTAACTATTGTTTGATACTAGTAGTAGAGGAAGAGTTAATAGTACCATTGACAACCAATTTAGGCAAAGATAAGACTAAACTGCCAATTGTAGTAGTGTTTGACGAAGCACATAACATAGATAACGTGTGCATAGAAGCACTGAGCGTGGAGCTGAGCACTGAGACGCTGGACAACGCATACTCGGACCTGACGAGGCTGGAGGAAAACGTGAATGAACTGAGACAGAGAGACCAGCAGCTCTTGCTGGAAGAGTACCAGAAACTGGTGGAAAACACCAATTTCGACTCAATTGACATCGAAGGGTACATGAACCCGGTGCTGAGAGCAGATATACTGGCGAAGGCAGTGCCAGGCTCAATAAGGAAAGCAGAGCACTTTATATCGTTCCTGAAAGTGGTAATAGGGTACCTGAAGAAGTATATAAAGGTGCAGGAGGCAAAATCAGAAGGTCCTTTGATGTTTTTATACAGGTAAGCGAATTGGTGAAGATTATACTATGGTTGGCCAAGCATGGGTCAGCCAGCTAGTTATTTCAACCACGCACAACTGCAATAAACCCTTAATTACCTATTAGATTCGAACACGAGACTGAAATATCGTCAGAAGTGATGCAGCACACATATAATAGAATGAAGTCGCTGCTCAACACGCTAAAACTGACGTCAATAGGAGACATAACGTCGCTACAGCTGGTGGTGGACTTTTGCACACTGGTGGGAACGTACTCGAACGGATTCATAGTGATAGTGGAGCCGTATCCGACGTCGACCTACGACCCACTGCTGCAGTTCTCGTGCCTGGACGCGTCAATAGCAATGAAGCCAGTGCTGGACAACTTCCAGTCAGTGGTGCTGACGTCAGGAACAATATCGCCGCTGGAGTTCTACCCGAAGATACTGAACTTCACGCCAGTGCTGACGCAGTCGCTGCCAATGTCGTTCGACAGAGACTGCCTGTGCCCAATCATAGTGTCGAAGGGAGCGAATCAAGTGCACATCTCGACGAAGTTTGACCTGAGAACGGATATAACAGTGCTGAGAAACTACGGAGCACTGCTGATAGACTTCTGCAAGCACATCCCGGACGGAATAGTGTGCTTCTTCCCAAGCTACGCGTACATGGAGCTTATACTGTCGCACTGGTACGAGAGCGGGATCCTGGCCTCAATCATGGAGCATAAGCTGATATTCATGGAAACGAAGGACCCAGTGACGACGACGCTGGCGCTCTACAACTACAGGAAGGCGTGCGACGTGGGCAGAGGAGCGCTCTTCCTGTCAATATGCAGAGGAAAGGTGGCAGAAGGGATCGACTTCGACAGACACTACGGGAGGTGCGTGGTGCTGGTGGGAATACCATTCCAGTACACACTGTCGAAGGTGCTTAAGGCAAGGCTGGACTTCATGAGAGTAAGTTCCAATCACTGAGAAAAATGTTTAGTGCAACTACGGGATCCAGGAAAACGAGTTCATAACCTTCGACGCAATGAGGCAGGCAGCACAGTGCGTGGGAAGAATCATAAGAAACAAGGCAGACTTCGGACTGATGGTCTTCGCAGACTCGAGGTACAGCAGAGCGGACAAAAAGTCGAAGCTGCCGCCGTGGATCCTGAAGAGCATAGACCCGTCGCACCTGTTCCTGACGACGGAAAGCGCAGTGGCAGTGGCGAAGACCTTCTTCAGAAACATGGCGCAGGAGTACACGCCGAACAAGTTCACGAGACTGGGGCAGAAGATGCTCGACGACGAAAAGAGCTGCTGGTCGACAGTGCAGAAGGTACTAAAGCTAAGATGAAGAGCGAGAAACGGAATTAGAAAAGCGTTAACAGTAGCTACGCGAGTCGCCCAAGTTTAGTCAGCATCTCAAGCACCTGAGGGAAGAAACCGCACAAAAAAGAAGCAGTCCGACGAAAACGATAAGGGCGAGCAGATCTAAGAAAAGGTTAATGACTGGGAAGTTACCTCGTGAGCGCTGCTTCTGGTAGTTGAACTTCTTGCGCTTCTCAACGAAGAGCCTCTGGACCCTGACCAGCTTGCCCATCTGAACGCGAAGGTACCGGTCTATCTGGGCGACCTCGTCGAGCCGCTCGTAGAGCTTCCGCAGACCGTGCTTCGAGTAGACGTACACGCCGCCCAGCACCTTCTTCTGGTGCGTAAGGAGGCGCTCAGTCAAGTACTTCTGCTGAACCTCGTTGGTCCTGATGACGCCCAACAGCTCGCTCCGGTAGTCGCAGAGAAGGGCTATTTTGCTGTCTATGCACTCGATGGAAACGCCGTTGTTGACCAAGAGCAGGTCGTAGGAGTCCTTGATGAACTTGCTGAACTTTTCCTGATTGAACACAATGGAATCCTTGTAGACTTCGTCGGCGCCGGCGCTGGCGCCGTCCTCGAGAGCGCCGACGCCCTCCCGATTCTTCGGGGTCCTGTCGACGGAGTTTGCCTTGCAACTACCGCCCTCCCTTGTGCAGTGACCGAAAGCTTGAGTGTCGTCGCCGCCGAGAACCTCGTTGTACACATCGTTGAAGACGGGGCTCTCTGTGTGCAGTGTGTCCTCCATCTCGCTCGCAGAGCTAGCCAAATGTCCAAATCGCACCCACTACCAGGATTCTAACTGTTCCTAAATGTACTACTACTTTCAACCGAGAGTGTGTATTTAGTTGTTTTCAAATTCTGCATTCATAATATTTAGATCTAAATATGCAATTGTTAGATCCGGCATTAGAATAGGAATTAGAGGCCGTTAAAGCCAATATCAGCTCATATTTTAGTGCCGGAATAAAATTTTACATCGAAAGATCTATTTAGTAGCATTTAGTTACACATAGCACAGATATTTAAAATAGCTAAGATTCGTAACACACCGGCGAAAACACTGCAAATTCAAATGCTGTTTCAACTGTACATACTAATATTATTCTTTTCAACAGAAAAAGCTTTAACGGCATTGGCTGAATTCACCGTTGATCAAGTCTGTATCAGTTTATTCAAAACGGCAAATGTGCTGATTTGCTACCTTAGGGTGTTGGCGGCCACCGAATTCATTAGAAGACTGGTATTTCTGGGCGATTCTTACAGGAAAACCTGCTTAAAAAAGCGAGATTGCAGTTTTGAAATAAAGACCCGTGCGAAGGACGACATAGAACTCGTCGTCGAGGAAGTGGTTTCAGATAAGGAACTGAGCATTGAGGGTAAGCTGTCGGCCATTTACACCATCAAGTCAAAGATCATATCTAACATCTTGTTCAACAACCAGAGGATAGACGTTATCACTTCACAGCTGCTTGAAAACGAGAATCTATCGTCACACAGCAAGCGCCCACAGTTAAAAGACTGCACAGAAGGGCCTACAAGCATGAACCAATATAGAGCAGTTAACAAGGACTTGGAAGAAGTGTATTCAAAGCTAAAGAAGTTCGAAACTGAGTACGAGTTGAAAATTTGCTACAGAAAGTGCAATGGGTTAGTTGACACACCCTAACCACAAAGTAGCTTGAATTATCCATTTCCAGCCTTGAATCAGTAACATTTAGTTATTTAAAGTTTAGTGTTATCATGCCTTTGATTAAGAGATTAAAGTATGAGTGACTGATCACACAAACATAATATTTAATATTTTGTATTTATATATACACATATAAACACATAGATAAATACATGAATAGATTCACACAAACATACAAACATTAACATGAACTAGAAGAAAGCACATAGCTTTTATAAATGTAAATTTAAAGAGATTTAAAAAATCATTAAAAACTAGTACTCAATGAATCACTGCTAAAGCAAAGCAACAGGAATTAGTACCTGAGCAGTGGATTCTTAGGCATGTACTTGCGATACCTAGGGTGGCCAAAGAACCTTAAGCTGCTGGCAGGACCCAGCTGCAGAGACCTGGCCAAACTGGCAGCACGCCTCTCCCGTCCGCAGAGAGCGGCGACGGCAACGCAGCCTGCCACGATCAAAAAGGCACTCCCGGCCTCATTTTCAAAAATCTTGTGAGTGAGAAACTCCCAGGCCTTCCCGGGCAGGAAAATGTTCTCCCCGATAGGGTCTGAGCTCTTCCTACGATTCTCAAGCTCAAACTCGACTGGCGACGTCATCCTCAGAGTCGACGCAACCGATATCCAAAAAGTCGTCAGTAAGGGGCACAAAGTAGTCGAAAGCGTCGGGAATGTCCCTATGGCAGTACAGGTCCTCGACTTTGCAAACGGCGACGCACGGCAAGTTTATGTTGTACAGGTGCCTGGCGTAGCGAACGGGGTCAAAGCACAAAATTAAGTCGTAGTTGAGGGGCGCGTTGGTAATGACGTCCGGTGTAACCTTAATGGGTCTGTCGAACCTTTCGCTGAGAAGACCAGTGTAGTTTAAGCCGTTTTGATGCTTGCTTCCCAAAATTAGCATACGAGCGCCGCCGGACTTGGCAGCCTTCAGAAATCCAATGGTCCGTTTAAAGTGTAACAGCTGAATACTTGGATCACTTAAACACTTACTGCGTATAAATCGTCCAAAATTGCTCCTAAGCATTAGGTAAGTCAGGGAAAGATAGCCAAAAGAGTGTACAAATATTGGGCCACCAGGAAACTCAAAACATCGACAAATAACCACTTAAACTTACTTTTATTTTAAATTTAACACTAACAAAAGTGGGTTTACACGTAAAACAAGGATCCACAACATATATTTGTAATTTATCATTAGATAGCTTATGTTGTTTATTTTTCAGTTAATTGTCATAAAATTATACAAACAATTACACATTTGTGTCACACATATATCGTTTGTACCATTTACACGTGATTCCTTGCCATTAATGGCGAAATTGCGTCTCTTCCCTTGTTACACATTTACACACAATAATTTACTATTTTTATATCAAAAAATAACAGCTTTACATTTGAGTGACATAATAATTATTATTCTATTCATCTAAAAGTTATTTTCTACAATTAACCTTCCATGGTACACTTTTTACTCTATCCACATATTCATCTAAAATTATTTATTATTTATGATTAATGCTAAATGTGTATGATAATTTTTTACTTTTAAATATACAATCCCTGACACAAGTTTCAAAATGAAGTTTTTGACTTCAATATATCGCGAGGCGTTGCCCGCGGATTACGAAAGCTCCGTAACTGAGGCAAACGCTTACGATTTGCAACAAATCTTATATAAACATAACAGAGTTTTTGGAAGTGTCTATAAATTTGAAAATTTCAGAAATGTGTTTTCATCTCCACCAGTTTCATCGGAATCCGTCACCTTCTTGAGATTTTGGAAAGGTTTGCACTGATACTTCATATAATATTTAGGTATCGAGTCGCTTTTGGATAAAGATAGTCGCATATCGCCATCTATGCCTGATGTGTTGCAAAAAGCATGTTTCGTGGATGACCCGTACGTGACATCAATGAGATATTTCAGAGATGAAATACTAAAGAACGAGATGTCCTTAACGAAAACGGAATTAATAGAAACAATAAAAAAGTCGCAAGAAAGTAGCGAATTGGCAGACTTTTGGCCAAAAGTAGCAGAAAACACAAAGAAAATGTTCGTCGAGGAGAATGTATCAGTGCTAGGTGTATCATATATGGTATATAACTTCTTCGTAAAGAAGTATTCACTGGATCTAGAGTCAACAATTGACGCTGAAAATGAGCAAACGTCATTTTCAAGCGATGAATTTTATGAAAGTAAAACGGTGACAGAGTCAGCAGTAGACCATGATGAACAAAAAATGGATTTTAAGCTGGACGAATCGAAATTCGATGAACGTAATATGGACTTTAAGTTCGACGACTCAATATGGAATTATGAGTATAAGTATCGCAAGCTGTTGTTTGATTTAGAAACGTCACTGCCGAAATTTTACACAAGTTATTCAGAAACAAAGTCGGAGTTGAGTCAAGCAAAAGAAGACCTGAAAAGAGTAACGGAAGCAAACGATGAGCTGAAAAATCAATTTACAACAGAAAAAATGGAATTAATGACGACTAATAGGAGTTTAGAGGAAAAAATGAATGAAATAAAAGAGAAGAACTCGGAGTTGAATGGAGTATTGGTGTCAAGAGACATGGAAATAGAAGAGTTGACAAGAAGAGTAGATGAGTTGACAGAAAAGTACAATTCGTCAGACTCATATAAGTTTTCAAAGGAGTTGCTAGTGTACAAAGCACGTTGCGAAGGATTAGAAAGGAGTAATGATGGATTAAATTCGAGAATAGAAGAGCTGGAGAGGATGATAGAGTCATTGGATCAGCATAGAGAAGAAAGAGATATAGACCAAGAGAAGTATGAATTAGAGTCTAAAAATAGAGAATTATTGGAGGCAAATGAACTTTTGCAATCGGAAAATGAAGAATTGTCAATGGAGAATAAAGAATTAGTTGATAAGAATGAAAGCATGGAGAAAGAAAGAAAAGAACTTATGGAGAAAGTGAAGAATTTGGAAAAGGAGTTGGAGGAATTAAAGAAAAGTAACAGAGAATTGGAAGGAACAATAGATAGAATGCAGGAAGAGTCAATAGAGTTAATGAATGAAGTGGAAGTCTTACATCAGCATAAAGAAAAGTTATCAGAAGAAAATAAGAATTTACAGAGAGCGGTAGACAAGTTGAGAGAAAAAATGAATGAAACTAGTTCAGAAAGGGAAGAAGACTCGTGTGAATTAGTAGACGGTGAAGATGAGAGCGTGGAGAAGCTGAGATTAGATAACGAGTTACTGCAATCAGAACTGAGGGACTCTAAATTGTTTATAGAAGACTACAAAATTAAAATGGAAGACTATAAGCAAACAATAGAAAACTATAAGTCAACAATAGAAGGATACAAAGTGAAAGTAGGAGAATACGAGTCGGATTTAAGGTCATCAAAAGAAACAATAAAGGACTACAGGGAAATGATAGAAAAATATGCAGAAACTAAGAAAAATATTAATGAAAACAGTAACAACAGAGTAAGTAGTGTTTATAATGAGGAAAATGAGAAGTTATTAAATGAATTGAAGACACTAAAGAGAGAGAACGAGGTGTTAGAATCAGAATACATGGAGTTGAGAAGAGAAAATGATATTAAAGCGGAAGAAATGGCCAATTTAAAGAAGGAATTGAATAAATTAAGTGAACAAAATAAATATTTAGAGAATAAAGAACAGTTAGATAAGAAGATAAATGATCAACAACTAGTAAGTCAACAGATAGAAGAGCAAAAGCTTGAATTGCATCAGAAACAAAGTGAGTTGGATAAATATAAGAAAAAATTAATAGAAACTGAGAAGAGATTAGATGATATAGAAGTGCAAAACGGAAACCTGAAAGAAAAGTTAAACGATGTGATACAAGAAAACATTAACCTGGTGGCGAAGCTGGAGTTGATGAATCTGCCAAGTCCGCAAAACGCAACAAATAAACTGATGGAAATGATAGGAAAATATAACGACATACAAAGTCCAGCGTCGTATGACTCAGAAACGACGGATTATGACGTATCAGAATTGTCAGAGCTACCAACCTCCGAAAACAGATTGAAGATAAGCCCGGAATTGGCAGAAACGAGAAGACTTAACACACTTAACGCAATCAAGTTTGGACTACTAAAGACGAATACAGATAGAACAAGCAGGTCAAGTAGAAGTAACCGAGGATTGGTAAGCAGCAAAGGGGATGTATCAAATAACGAAAGAGTAAGCGATGAAAAAGTAAATACACATAGAACAGATAGGACAAATAGGACTGAGAGAGGGCAAAAATCAAAGAAATTAGAAACACAGCGGACAAATAGCACAGAGAAAACGGAAAGAGCAGAACGAGCGGATACGCACAGAACAGATAGGACGAGTAGAATGGAAAGTTCTAGAGCAGAGGCTAGTAGGAGTAGGCAAGAAGGGAGATCGGCCGCGGTCATCCGCAGAGAAACGGGAAAACTGAAAAGAACGGAATCAATAAGAGATGAATCGCCAGCGGAAAGCTACTACGACAGCCTGTCCCTGAGCAACTACGAGGAGCTAGGAATCTCAGAGGAGCCGGACATCATACAAAACGCAATTACGTACATATCCAAAAAGCTAAACCTAAAATAATATGGTAAATATACACAAGTACCCGTGTAGATAAAAATAAGCAGTTTCAGTAAAAAGATTGATTAAAACTGGGATTATTTAATTCTAGAATGTTGTGATGAGTGTGTGTACAAATAGGAACAAAACATAAAGAATTTAACATGATAAAGAATGCAATGGAAATAATCTGAAACAAAAAGTAATTTAACAGTAAATAGTTTATTTTAAAAGTGTTTTAACCCTTAAAGGGGAGTGTGAGAGATTAAAGGGGAACACACAAATAGAATGTCAGTAAGTGCAGAAATATCTACGAAAGAATCTGTAAATCTAGTAAACAATGTATCAGAGAGCACACAATTTAAAATTGACTATAAAAAGGAATAATTGAAAGAATCAACTGACAAAACGAGCCTTCCTCAGACAAAAATTATTCCTACAGCGAGAGCTGATGCTGAAACTAGAAGCAGATTTACCCAGATTGTTGTACGTGTATGATATAAATGAAGAGTTTAAATTCAATTTAAGCAGTTTAGTAAGGATATAGAGAGTTATTTGATAAAAAATACAAGGGTAATCTCAAACTACCTAAATTAACCCATAAATAGAGTAATCAACAACCAAGAGGAGTAGAAATCAATACTATACATGTTGTATTCACTGAGAGAACTGAGGCTGGAGGCATTAAATTGGAGCACTGCTCCAGAAAATGAGGAAAGACTGGGAGAAGATAAGCATGACACAGAGGGAAATGTTGAGGAAAACAGAGAACAAGTGGAACTGGAGAACATGATACAGCCCGAATTGAGAGAGAGACACTATAGTTCACCCCAAGCGGAAGTAAACAACGATAATGAAATGAGCGAATGGGCAGGATCCGAAAACGAAACTGAGTACACGAACGAGAAGGAAATCGTGCTGGATTTAATATACACACTTAAGGGAATGAACGCTAGGTACCTTAGAAAGCTAAATAACGAATATTTTCAAGTAGACTTGAAAGTGACAAATCGCAACAGACAGATAGTGAATAAAATATGTGCACTGGCAAAGATGTATAGTAGCATACGAGAAGTGGAGCTGGGAAGCAGCACTATAGCGGATTCAGTAAAACGGGGCCTGGGCGAGGAAACGCAAGAACTTGACAAATTGCTGGACTCACTGCTGGAAAACCACGAGGAGCACTGCGTAAGCTTGCTACAGCTGTACACACTTTTGCACAAACCGTACCGAAAAGTGAGGCTGCTGTGTAAGCTAGGGGCTGGAGGGAAGCACGTGATGGACAGTTTGCACGAACACTCGACCAGAGGAGATGGCATGAGCAGAGAAACGTTCACAAGACTTTTCAGAAAGGGCCTGGCGCCCTACCTTGAAACAGTCTTCAAGTGGCTGTACTCAGGTGAGTTGCCACCAGAAAAGGAGTACTTTTTCGTGACAACGGAGCCTGAAAACGGAGAAAAAAGGAGCTCTTCATCGCGAGATTTACCTGGAATCTATAGTCACAGTGCCGCCGATGCAACTACTCGTGAAGGTAACGGTAGGAACCACGTGAGCGTGGAAGCTCGAGTTGCTTCCAATGACAAGGTTAAGTGCAAAGAAGCGCACGAACACTTCTATTTTGACCCGGGGAAGGTCTTCAAGTTCTTTCCCCTGGATCTGGCGGAAGATATATACGAGCAGGGGAGGCTATCGCACTGGCTGAAGAGGTTAAACAGGAGTGCGAGCGCAATGACACTGGACGCGTTCATGCTCGCGGTACTTGGGAACGAAAGGAGCCTGGAGGAGATACTAACGTCGCTGCGGAGACTCGTGGGGGAGCTGGACAGCTCCAGAAAGCTGGCCACGGCAATTCTGGAGAAGGAGGGCCTGGAGGAGTACGTCTCGGCGCTCTGCGTTCAGTTCATCGACCCCGAGGCCCAACAGCGCCAGTACAAGTACGGCCGCCAGCCCCAGTACAAGCGCAGCCACAAGTCGCTGAGGGACGACTACGACATGGCCGAGAGCGTGGAGAGCGGAATCAGGGTCTACTACCCTAGCCCCAAGTTCCCCTACGACCTCGTCGTCGAGGACTACAGGGTGTTCAGGGGGATGATAAGGGTCTCTGCGCTGCTGAAGGCGGCCGCCGCCAGCCTCACCGAGAGTTTCGCCGAGTACCTGTGGCTGAACCGGTGCAACGACCGCGTGTTGGAGCTGTCGAAGCTGCTCAACAGGCTCAACTTCCACCGGGGCGAGATGGCCAACTTCCTCGCCGCCGTGCAGCCCTACCAGAACAGCCTCTACTGGCTGAGCGTGTACAGGGCCTCGATGTGCGGCCGCCAGACCCTGGCGTCCCTCAGGGCTTCGACCCGCAGCCTCACGCGCAGCCTCGACCTCAGCTTCCACTCGGAGCTCCCGCCGATTCTGCTGAGCGTCATCGCGTTCGGCAAGTCTGTCTCCGAGCTGTTCAGGCATGACTTGCGGCAGCTGCACTCGCTGAACCTCCGCGGCTCCCCGCGGCTCGTCCACTTCATTGACAACGACATGGCCGACTTCGCCTCCCCGAGCCTCAGTCACGCGGCGCAGTTCCGCGTCAACGTGCTCTGCCTTCTGGGCAGGTTCAAGGCCAAGTCGCTCCTGCTCGACTTCAACGAGTACTACAGGTTCAACTCCAAAATAATATAACTAAAACGGCCTATGTGTTCACAGTATCACTCAGTAACTCACAAACCAACTATTACAAGGGCTAGTAATCCAACTGATACATTACTCATGAATTATCATGTTGACCGGGCATGAATTTGTACAGACTAGTGTGAGGTAGCGTATGAACTAGTAGTTCCTAGCGTACACAGTGTTGCAATATATTAAAGTAACAACAGTTAATATCTTAGCCAAAATGTCTTCTGCCTCAGCTCATGTAACGGATGCAACCCATGAAGTGCTCCAACGGCAGTCAAGGCGACCTCCTAAATCAAAGTTATGCTACTTTATTCACTGATAGCCGTCATTAGCATTATGCAGCATATATATTTTTTACACAGTGTTTAGCGTTATTATGTTATGCTAAGCTACATCAATATAGAATGTAACATAATGGAATTAAAAACAACACCGTACAATATAATACACCAATGTTGCTTTGCAAGAATATACTGGGTTGATAGCTAGCCAAATGCCTAACTATACAGATATAGGTAACTGAATAACTGTAAAACGTACAGAGTCGTGCAAATACTTCCATGCCACTCTTTTAACCTCCTCCGCGTCTATTTTTTCCAGTCTCAACAGGAACTCTGCGACTGGCATCCTCCTTCCATACACTAGAATCTGTCTCGCCACCTCCTCGGCAACGTTTGAGGTCGACTCTGTGCTCGATAGGAACTGCAGCATCAGCTGTCTCTTTGCGCGTTCCACCTCCTCATCAGTCACCTACAAATGAGTGTGAACAGTTAATACTATGGCAGTAACTACTATCATTTCGGCACAATATAGTCAACCAAGTAACTGATAAACCAGGTAACTGATAAACCAGGTAATTGATCAACCAAGTAACTGATAAACCAGGTAACTGATAAACCAGGTAACTGGTAGACAAAGTAACTGATAAACTAGGTAACTGATAAAATAAATAAAGCAATACCGAGTATGATAGGGATGTTATTCCAAACATCAGCTCTCCTACGCAGTGCTCAACTGCCACTTCGTCTGCCTTGCAATAGAATCCGAAGAGGCCAGTGTCCTTGTAACACGTGTTAAAGGCGCTGTAGAACTCTGCGCAGCCCACCGTCATTCTATTTGCTATTGCGTGAATCGTTCTATTCCCGGACACTTTGCCTACAGTGATATCACTTTCAACCACGACAAAGCATCTATCTCAATCCACTATTGTAACCCCTTATGATGGTTACCCATAACAAGTTAACATATACACATATTTATTTATGTATGTGTGTACGTGTATGCATAAATACCTATGTTTATGGTATTTTGCAATTACCTGGCACTATTCCCTCGTTTGCCTTGTTGTATGTGCCAATTATACTCTGCATCAGCATCAGAACCACTGAGTCTGGCGAGTTCCAGGGTAAGCCTTCGAGTGCCACTGCTATGTATCCGTACGGGCCCATGGTGTCGTCCCTTTCGACCAACTCGGAGCCCACGAAGTATGGCTTCTCGAAGACCACTTTCGCCGTCGCCTTAGGCACCTACAAGCGCTTTTAACATGTTGGCACTAACTGTCGAAAATTCCTTCTCAGCCAGGGCGACGAATTTATCATGGTCAAGGTTACCAACTCCGCACAGAACCTGCACACTTATGTTTACTCGTTAATTTGTTATTCCGGTAAAATAATCCGGCATCAAAGGGCCACTTAAGCCAAGTGCCCAGTAAACATACCATTCTGTCGGCAGTGTAGTTGCGCTTCACGTAGTCCAGTAGGTACTCGCGCTGCATGTTCTTTATGTTCTCAACGGGACCCTATAACACGTTAAACGCCCAGGCAGTACCAGTATCGTGTATCCCAGCGAGTCGTCTCTGAAAGCCTACAAATGAATTATCAGGACTCCGCGTACCGCCATGTGTAATCGGTCGAAGAGCACCTCCTCGTGCGACTTTTCCACCTCCTCCATCTCGCGCAGTATCACGTGCTTCTCCGTTTCCATAATATCGGAATCTATCACACTGTTCTGCAGAATGTCCGACAGCAGCTCCGTGCACCAGGGGACGTCGTTGTTGAAACAGCGCGCGTAGTATCTGCACTCGTTAAACGGTAGGCCACTTACGCAGTCTGCTCTCGTGATGTGTAGGCGTTCAGGTGAGCTCCCTTGTGCTCAATTTGCTCCTCCAGCTGCTGCCTCGTTCGCGACTTCGTGCCCTAAACGCACTTTGTGTGATAAGATTGTACCTTAAAAATCATGTGCTCCAAAAAGTGTGCGGCTCCGTTGGTTTCAGCGGTTTCAAAACGACTTCCGCTGTCTATCCAGACTCCAACTGTGGACGAATAGCCGGGCATCCAAACAGTCGCGACTCTGAGTCCATTTTTTAAGGTGGTCACGTCTAAACACTGTTTAAAATCGGGTGGCAACTTACGACACGGAGGTTGATTTAAGGCGTTTGGATGCAGGCTGGAATCCTTTAAAAGATCCGTAGCAAGGGCCGTTGTCACATTCCTTTTAAACACAGTGTTAAAATTACTAGTTTTCGAGGGGCGGCAAGCCCTGGTAAAATAACTTCTTTTACCACAAACGTTTGAAATGATAGAAGGAAAATCAAAGGGTATCCTACTAGCTTTACCAAAAACTCCCATTATATTCAAAAGAAATTAAAATAAAGCCATAGTGATTTAAATAGAAGGATGATAAAGAACAAAATTAAACTCTTATACCACAAAAGAGGTGTTAGCCACTAGCCTACTGGGGATAGTCAAAATTCATAAACCTTATTTTATATGTATCATATCTTTGCAATAAATGGAAGAAATTAAAGATGTGTTATCAATAGATGAAAAATTATTGGTCATAGATGAAAAATTAGCTCTAGTTTCACAACATCTAACCAAAATGTCAAAATCGGTCAATTTCTCAAAATTCCGCAATAAAACCACGGGTATTGAACCTAACTAATATAATTTAACGAATATTAGGAATAGAATACAGTAAATTTTGTTCAACGCTTGCTTTCGTACTATGTTCGCTCAACCACGGTATTTTTATAAATCATAACGATAATACAGTACAACTAAAATTAAAAGGCATGAGCATGACAAATCACCAAGTTTCGACCTATTTGGTAATTTTAAAAACAAAATTAATATGAATATTAGAATAAAATCAAGAGCTACATGAAGCAGATAATTGAACTGCAAAACATAGGTAAAACAAAGTAATTTTGACCTTTTCCAGATTCAAAGATTGGGCCAAGAGTGAACAAGGTGGCGGTTAAAAGAATAATTAAGATGTCGACAAAAAGAAAAAAGTAAAGGCGATCTACACATAGGTACAAAGAAATAACATAAATAATGTAAAATATAAATGTGTAACATAAATATGTTGAAAACAATTAATTCACATATATGAGTACATATATACATATACACATAGATAATATTCGACCTAATTTTAAAGGAATCACAAATAAGATCTATATTTTAGAAGTAGATCTCGAAGATAGTAAAACCACATAGATTCCGATCTATGTTTTCAAAGTAATTATTGTTATCAGAACAACAGTAAAAACTTAATAAAAATTTACATATTATGTAACTAGTAAAACAATATTAAATCTATATGTTCCAGAATACAAGTATAATTAAGATTCGATATAATAAAAGTTACATAAAATAGAGTAATTCAAGTGATTATAATTTAATTGAGATTATAATCATTCACTAAAGTTGTACTTAAAATAATGTAAATTGTAATTACTGTTATTCCATTTTGTCTATTAAAGGCACAGATAAGAAATGTTGATATAAATTGTGTAAAAGTTGATAGTGAAAATATAATCAGTATTGATAAAGTTGAATACAAAATTAAATTGTTTAAATATCAAATTAAAGAATAAATTAGTAAGATTTAAAGAATAACAATGGATGATTTAGAAAATATGCTATTGAAAAAAGGAAGCAACAACACTGACAATGATCAAGTCTATGTGCCCAGTGATATAGAAGACTATTTTGAAAATCGAAACGTTGATCCTATAGAATTTGAAGATTACTACGAAGAGCAAGAAGATGTGGATTTAAATCTAAGTTTGGTTTCAAAAGAGGAACTTGAGCAGTGTAACGAGTACGACATCAACAACATGAATATTGAGCCTGCAGGCTTTGATTCGGAACTAAATCTAAACGCAACCTTAATCGAAGAGATTAAGGACGAAAACGATGATGTAAAAGATAAAGAAAGTGAGTCAGAAAGTCTATGTAAGGAATTAAATGGAACCGAAGATAATGAAGAGGATGCTGATCAATTTAACGCAGAGAACGCTAAAAATGAAAATAATTGTAACGACAAGAAGTTAAACGCAAAATTGGACAAATTGTACAGAAAATTACAAAATGAGTATGAACAATACGAAAGTTTGTTCAAAAAATTGGATAGTTTGTCTATAAGAGAGGTCGATAAATCACTAAGCCTTAATGGATCAGAGACGAAAGCCTGTGGGAAGAAAGGCGTATCATCGGAAACCGGAAAGATAAAAAGCATTTACAAGGCTTCTAATAAAAAACTAGGGTCAAAGAGATCCTCAGGAGAAAACGGACAAGACGTTCATTACATATACAGACGCCTACAATCCATATACGTGGACTACTCAAAAATAGCAAAGGCATACAAGCCGATATCAAGATCACTCAGCAAGTGTAAATCCTCCTTTTGCAAACTAGATGCAAAGTTGGTAAAATTGAAGTTAAATCTCACCCGCTCCTTGAAATTCTATAAAATGATGATGACCAAATATAACTTGGAGGAATTGAAATCAACAATAGACAACTTAACCTACGCAGATAATAAAATTTATGACGCAATAAGCAATACGAGGACATCGAGCAAACACATAAAAGGAGCAAACTGCACTCTAGAAGTCACAAAACGCACGAAACTACTGCAGAACGAATTCCTCAGAAACAGATTAACTTCAACGGTGATTCAAATGATGAAAATATCAGTGGAAAGTCACGAGCACACGAAAAGCTTGGTAAAGTCAGTAATTGAAACAGTTAAAACTGAACTGGATAAGGTGACGAAGATGGATTTCGAAGGCAAAAGAAACACCATCTTTAATCACAGAACCAACACAATGAAGAGTATTATTAAGTGCGTTTCAAGGATCACAATATCGGCATCGATACAGGTACTAAGGAGCCAGAGCAGTTTAACAAATCTGGAAAAATCAATAGCAGAGGCAGTTCCCGATCCAGATAAGGCAAAATTAACCATATTGAGCCTCCGAGAGAACGATTTGGCTGAGCCCTTTGATCTGCGCACCTTAAAGTTCCGCCAGCTATTTGGATTGTACTGCCCATCAACCTGTAAAATATCTTCTAACTTCGGGATGGCAAACAAGGACCTGATGACTCACTTAACCGAGTTCAAAAAACAACTGCTATCAGAACTTAAAGCAGTGGGAAAGACGAAGAGCCGCGTGTATAGATCACAGTTTTACGTCGTCAGTGATCATAAGGTGTTCAACACTTCGATGAATGTGCACAGCGAAGGCATTCATACTGCGTACTACAGCGTTCACAATGCGTTAACTCACATCAGAATATCACTCGTTCTCGTCAACAAATGCATTAACTTCTTAAACTTAATTATAAAACAGAATTTACAACTGACGGGAGTGGAGCAATTAGGATACTGCATAGAAGCGTTTGTTAAAGAGGCTGCGGGAAACCAGCTGTTCGCAAAGCAAGAGATAAATTTATCATACAAAGATCTTGAAAAATCCTATGTAAAAATGAATGCTTGCAGAAATGGGCAGCAGAACGTAAAAATGATCGACGTCCAAGAGCAAATGGATAAAATGAAAGACACCATGGAAGAGTCAAACAAGGCAACCATCAAGGCATTCATAGCAGCAGAATGGGTAGGCATAAAACACATACACTTCCAGAACGAAAGGGTACCGATAGACTATCCCACTCTGTGTAACATATTGAACGACAAGTATAAATTCAAACTGTGAACACTGGCAAGCATGTTCCCGGGTGTCAATAGATTTAGTTTATGTTTAGTTAGATACGATACCATGCAAATTGTTGAGACGTGTTGTATGTGTACATAATTCAGGATAGAAATTTTATTAACACTCTTAAACTGTAAAATGAAACCATCTATGTTAACTAGATACTAATTAATATTTAATATAACCTCAATATAATATCCACATTTGAACATCTATACATAATACATTATTTCTACTATTACTACATTAGTGTGGTACTCAACTTGGCCCAGTAATCCATGTTGTGAAAATGAAAGTTTTTTCCTCTACTTTTTTAATTTCGTATTCGACACCGGACCTTTATCTATGAATGTTTGTTTAAAAGTACCTTAAGATTATTAACTGATCGCTCTTCAGGTCTACTTTATTCACCGACTCATTCACGGTTAGCTCAACGCATGCGCCAAAAGAAGACTTTGGCACGTATAAACATGTTATTTTAACTCCGCCATCTCTACAAAAATCAGATTAACACTTTTCCTACTTTCCATCAGCGTGTTTTAGTATACTTGATTCACCAGGCTTCATATAAGTTACACACACTGTTGACACCACCTGAATTTAACATTTGTGCTAAATTTTTATACCTGCAAAAGAACCTTACACTTATACGTCAGTTCATAGGGAATTTGCCACAACTTATTTAAAATTTCAGCAGTGCTCTAATGAATTATTAGTATAAATTAAAGTTACCTTTTGCTTCTCCTCGTCCAAATAAGACGATTTTAACCATAAAATGTAACAGTTTTCGTAAAACGGGTTTGAAGCCTTATCAATCTACACATCATTTTACAGTCTTAGTGCAACCTTTTTAAAAAGAGCATTGTATTCCATGAATTCCACCTCGCTGAATGAATTCGCTGCCTAAAAACCATTTAACTAAAATTACTCACTTTAGGTCCAACAAATGACTTAACAACTGCGTAATTTTCATTCATCAATTGACTTATGGTTTCCGACTCAAAATTATTGTACTCGTTCCCTGAACTCAATTGTCAAGCACACAAGTACCTAATGAAAACAACCGTCCTTCCGAGGACGTTTTAATAAAATCCTCCTTCAACTCCCTAACGATATACCTTTGTAATTTATCAACCA
The DNA here is from genome assembly GCF_000740895.1 of Theileria orientalis strain Shintoku. Classification (NCBI taxonomy): domain Eukaryota; phylum Apicomplexa; class Aconoidasida; order Piroplasmida; family Theileriidae; genus Theileria; species Theileria orientalis. Next base: position 310,833 of record NC_025260.1, on the reverse strand, counting down.
GGGTTTTCTTCCACGAAAAATAAGCTATTTTAGAATCGGAGGCGCTTGTTAAGGCCAAGCCGTCTACACATTAACCAATATTTACCGCCATAACGCACCTTTTAAACCCTTGTTAACGACATTTCTATATGATTCAGATGCAGATTCAATAACTTCTTCCAGGAACAGCGTTATTTTGGAGCGAGATGACCAAAGGTCATCCAAATATCGTCCAACCACGTCCCCTAAGACAACAATATTCGATACAAAAGTACCTTCATTCCTCTTAAAATCGGAACTGTGATGTCCATGTGAATGTGTATGACATGGATTCGATACATCTCCCGATACCGTGCAATTTCTAATCGTTTTAGATTCTTGTATCTTAGTAAAAAATACCTTACACATTTCTCCAAACTTGAGCGATCATTATCATTAAAAGTCCTTTTCGTAAATTCTATTAATTTGGTTACGTCGGACTCCTCCCAAGTTATATACATTCTTAGCGTACAGCTAAAATATAGTGAAACGAATTTGGGGAATCCCACCACAATAAATTTAGCCATAGTACAAAATTTTTCATCTGATACAAAATATGTCACATGAGGATGATTATAAATCAGTTTCAAATGGTAGATATTATCGCAAACGTGAACCAAGCTGGAAAGAGAGCCGTAGAAGGTCAAGTGGTAGAAGGCACGGGAGCCGCCACCTCTACAACTCCTCAAACTACAGACATAGGCACGAAAGGTACTCGAGATACCGTAGCAGAAGCTTTTCACGTACAGTTTCTAGTAGAAGATACAGAAAGCACAGGGGAAGCACCCACAGAAGACGTCACCACCATTCGTCAAGAAAATCTAGCCTGAGCGACACATATTACAGAAAAGGAAGAAGGTACTCGTCCCACAGAAGAAGATCACACAGGTCGTACAGGAAATACTCAGACGATAGATACAGAAGGGACTCTTCACACAGGCGTAGAAGAAGGTCAGCAAATCGTTACCACGAAAAAAGAAGATCGCACCGTAAAAGAAGCCACGACAAGAGAGCGAAGTCACCGACAGACGAGATAATACACTTTAAGTGGGAACGAGGAATGAATTTGGAGGATTACGTGGTGATGAACAAAGTGAGCGACGGAACATTCGGAAGAGTGCTGCTGTGCGAAAAGGAAGGAAAGCAGTTCGCAGTGAAGGTGGTGAGAGACGTGGAAAAGTACACGCAGTCGGCGAAGATCGAGGCGGACATACTGGTGGACATCAAAAAGTCGGACGTTAACAGCGAAAGTCACTGCGTAGTGCTACACGACAACTTCATGTACAGAAACAGGAATATGTGCCTGGTCTTTGAAAACCTGGGACCCTCGCTCTACGACTTCCTGGAAAAAAACGACTTCAAAGGCTTCTTTATCGCAGACATACAGAAGATGGCGTACCAGCTCCTGAAGGGGCTGGCGTTCCTGAGGAACAAGAGGCTGATACACACGGACATAAAGCCGGAGAACATACTCCTCGTGTCAGGAAAAAACGAATACATCGAAGTGCCCTTTCCAAGATCGACAGTAAGTGAAGAGTTGGACACGAATGCGTAGACGGGCATGATGACGAAGAGGCCTGCGACCTCGGACATAAAGCTGATCGACTTCGGAAGCGCAATCTACGAGGACGAGTACCACAGCTCGATAATTAACACGAGGCAGTACAGAGCACCAGAAGTGATTCTAGGTAAACTTAGTATACGGTTTGCAGGCCCAGTGGCCACTGCCAATTATTAGTCTACTAAGTAATTAGCTCGCAAATTACCCTATTAGTCAGCTTAGAGAACCAGTAACGGCAGACGTTGCTAAAACATTAGTCAGGCTAACAGTACCACTAATACATTAGTCATCCTAGCATGACTGCTAATACATTTGTTTAGACATCGGTTGGAGTTATTCCAGTGATTTATGGTCACTGGGCTGCACACTAATGGAGTTATACACAGGGAATTTGCTCTTCAGAACACACAGCCACATGGAGCACCTGGCGATGATGGTAAACAACGTTGACTAGATACCGAAAGCTACTAAAAAGACGAATAACAAGAATAACGCGGATTCAGGAAAAAATCGTCGGACCCTTCCCAGAGGACATGATAACATCGGCAAGGAAGTCGCATGGAAAAGAATACGTTGATTCAGAGTCGCCCAAACTAAATTGGTAAGCTTGGCAGGTAGATATTCAGGTGGCAAGATACATTAGTGTCTGCACACCACGAGTGCACGCTGAAATGACGCTGACGTAGGCCTGACGGCGCCAAATCGAAGTCTTCAATATACAGAGTTGAAGAGTGCAAGCCACTGCTGGTAAGTAAACGAGTGCGTAGCGCGTAACGACTATAATAGGATCTGGTGAAGCCGGAACACCGAGTGTTCGGGGAGTTCATAAGGTATGTCTTAAACTTGGATCCGTCAAAGAGACCCACGCCCGAGGAAGCAATGGAACATCAATTTTTCGTGCTCAAGCTGCCGGAAAATTAACTCTAAGTTAGAACCTAGCGAAGTAATCTTGTACAATATTATACATGGCAGGGCTCAGCCTTAAAGTGTTACGGCCGAAGAGGCACTGCGGTTAACCAAGTTGCAAAGCCCAGAAAAAATAACTAATACAGCGTTGACAGCAACCTCCTGGATTCAAAGCCGTTGCCACCTGAGTGTAACATAAAAATGAGAGTGAGGAACCTGTCAACATGTAAAAGTAGTTGATTTTGTCGTTGGGGAAGTTGTAAATCACGCGAGAGTTCTTCAAGTGTAAAATGTAGTTTGCAAACTCCCGCTGGGTGAAGTTACGAACAGTCCTGACTTCGTTGGGCCTAAAATACGGACAATTTACTCGGAGGAGCTTACAAGACTCCCAGCAACTCGGGCTTAAAGTCCCTTCTCTTCCTCTTCGTCCAACTAGTAGCAACAATTTTGAACCCTAAATCAACGAGTTACAATGCCAAATACATAAGAATGGGTGTGAAGTAAGGTAAAGAAACAGTCAAATGACCCAGATGGCCAAGTGCACCCATAGCTGAACTCAAGGGCACTCCTGGCTAAGTAAAGTGTGTTAAGCAGGGGCTTGAATGTTACCAGGTAACAACTCACCGTTTTTGTACTCCGATCCGTCGAACTTGTGAAACAGCCTGGGCATTGTAAGGTGGTAGCTGGGAATCCACCCGTTGAACTTGGTGTTCTCGTACTTGATGGAAAGGTACTCGGAGGCAGTGAAGCACTCGTTGTACTCGTCTACGCAGCATTAAGAGCACAGAAACTTGCCGACAATGAAAAGAAGAGGGAACATGGTCTGGTGTTTAAGCTGGTTGAACAGCTCATAGACCGCCTGATTTGCGAAAGTCTCGTTGTTTACACCGAAGTCGGCAATCTCCAAGAGCGTTTTAGGGCTTTGCAATCGGTCACTGAGAAATTGGTCTGGGTGATGGGCGAACCTGAGAACGGGTATTTTGAACTGCTTCCTGTAGGTGTTCCACAGATTCAGCTTCTCGCGAGCACATTCCAGCTCCTAAACACGTCTAACCAGCTTACACCTACGTCCGGGTTCGAGTCCTCCTTTAAAATATCCAGCTCCTCCTTTATTATCTTCTCAATCACTGGGTCGAACATCCTCTTGCTGTAGCTCAGGTGATTGCCGTCCAGGGAGACCAGCCCGTACAGCGGCCTAACAACTGGCATCTGGGCCAAAAAATGCTCATTTTTCATCAACACGCGCTCCAGAAACGACTTCGCGAACTCCAGCTACGAATCCATGTGTTCCGGCGACTAACCTGTATGTACACGCCTGCGTTCGACCTCTTGATGCTCCCGACCTCCGTCGCGTACTTTGAGGCGCTGGGCTCATGGATGACCATCCAGCCGTTCCTGCGCGCCCAGAGAGCCACGTGGTTCAAGACGAAACTCTAAATATGGTGATTCAGCTGCCACAAACCTTTCCGGAGCCCCTTTTGCCATCCAGCAGGACGCCCCTTGACCTCAGGCCTCCACCAACATTGAGTGCGTATTGTCTCAGTTGCGATATGATTTCAATTGCAGACTTCCTGTTGACCAGCCCTAGAGGCTCGTCCTGCGGCAGCAGAGCTATGTCTTTAGCCGCGTCGCCTGAAGATCATTAATCTAATCAGCCAAGTACCACACAATCCCTCAGGAAGATCACCAAAAAGCTGATTTGTGTCCAATTTTACGACCGATCCAACGTTGTACACGTTACAGTCATCAAAATCAGAGTAAAGATGCTTGGAATCCGGGGCAAAGGAGTCCGGATTTGCCAAGTAAGGGGGCATGAGACCCTGTTCTACGCCATACTTCCTGTACCCCTCCTCAGACAGCTTATGTGTAGTTTTAAATAGAGAATATGCAGATGTGTACTTGCCATCGGCCTCTTTAGCCGGTTTCTCGGTTGGAGAACGCCTGGCGCCTACAGGAAGCCTCTGAACTTCAACACCAGGCAGCTTAAAGCTAGCTAATCGTCTCGACATTAATAAATATATAGTGAATAATATAACAAATTGAAATCATTTTGGTATATTTGCAAAAAACTTTTCATAAGCTGAAAGCTCGTCACTATAAGGGACGTGGTGGCCTCCGTCATGGTAATGAACAGTGGGCTCATTATAGCATTCAGCAAGCATCAAAGAACGCGCGTTCTGGACCAATTTGTCACTCTTGCCGAGAACATGAAGCGAAGGGACTGGAATCTTAGGGGGAGAGGTCAGAAGTGTTTTGAGAGGGTATGTGTAAGGCATTGGACAGCTGAAAAGAAGACAAAACTTAGGTTTCCACTCCGGACGGGATTCATTACACAGTTTTTTGGTCAACAAAGTGGAAATAAGGGAACCCTGGCTGAATCCAACCAGCCCATCGTAGTTGGCCTTCCTGCACTCATCTAGGACGAAATCAAGGGATTTATCAATGCCGATTATGGCAACGTCCTTCATCTGAGGAGAGTAGGCTCCAACCAAGTCAGTGTAGTACCAAGTTTTGCCGTAAGTCTCCTTCCTCCCGTGCTTTTTGTAGTAGTTCTCCCTGAACATGCTCTCCATTTTCCTCAGCTCCTCATCAGTCTTTTCGTTGGTCACATGACAAAAAACAGGGTACGTGTCCAAGGTGTAGGGAGCGTCAATGTAAGAAAGGTCGAGTATTTTGGATAACAGGCCCCTGATGTAGGAAGACTCATTTGCGATAATTTTCGAATCCTGGGTCAAGCCGTGTAAAAAAAGAGCCTTAAACGTCATCTGTTTACCTTTTCAAAGTGAAAATTGCATAATTTCAATTTATAGACCTCATTCCGCGATAATTAATTAAAGTACCGTGGATTCCACGTTGCACAAGTAGTGCTAATTAACCATATCCTCTAAACCCCCAAGTCCTCTGAACCCTTTTTATACAAAACACATCAAACACACTGAGACACAGACTACGCTAGGAACTAGGCTGCCAGATACACAAGGCGCCGTGTACCGAGATATGAATGTGCCAACCATATTAAAGGGATTCTTAAGCTAATTGTCGATTCCGATCTCAGAGCGAATCTGCAAATCACTATTAATAGGGCCGTTGGGTACCTTGAGCAGCTTCTTCTTCTCCGACTTCATGAACTTGTAACTCCTCGACCTCATGTTATCCTCGTCCTCTTCCTCGTCACTCAACATTATGTCCGCCTTTTTGGCTGCGTTTTTGAACCAGTTCGACACTTTCTTCTCCTTCGACATCTAAGCCAGGTTTAAATGACTTTGGCTCACCCTGAACTCGTTCTGCTCTATGGTTTCTGCCAGCCTCAGGAGGCTCTGGTACTCTAATTACGACAATGATCGCCACTAAACTCACTCATGAACTCATCGCTCGGAATCTCCTCTATGAACTCCATCTGCTCAAAGTTTTTATTGATTTCCTTGAACAGGCCTATCCAGGTCTCCTTGTCGCTGGGACAGCAAACACAGACTGAAACTCCTAAAAATTGCCTCATTAACATTCAGCCACTCGTTTCAGCCATCGACGAGAAAACAACTAAATACGTACCTCCTTCATTCAGGCGTGCCGTTCTTCCTGATCTGTGCAAAAAGAGCGACTTGTTTTTGGGCGGCTGAAAGTGGATGACAATGTCGATGTTCGGTATGTCCAAACCCCTGGACGCCACATCCGTCGAGATTAAAATCGACTTATTATTTTTTGAAAAGCTACAGCAGCATATTTTTGCACTCCTACATACCTTTCCAGCCTCTTAAGCCTCTGCTTCTGCTTCAGCCTCGAGTGTATCCCCGACACGTAGTCCAACTTCGTGTCGGCCTTGAACGTTGCGCAGTACTTCTTCTTAATGCCCGACTCGTGCACGTCCTTCCAGAGAATTAAACTACACATCCTTTAGTCAGCGCCTAAGTACCTCAGCAGCGACTCCAGTCTATACACGTATGTTACAGTGTTAACGAATATGAGGCACTTTTTATTTTCCGCGTTACACAAGTGCTCCACCAAGTATGAAATAAGCCTCACTTCCTATCAACGTTATCAATCACCAATTTTTAAGTCGTTAAAACTGGTGTTCAAGGCCTAACTCATGCGTACCTTGTATTTTTCCTCCGATTCTATTACTTTGAACACCAGGTTTTCCGGCAGTGACGTGTGTGTGTCCGTGAATGTTTTTTTGTGTAAAATTTTACCGTCTGCAAGTTCCGCGTATGGTACCACCAGCTGCTTATCTCTGGAGCATATGCACACTCTAGGGTTACTTATTGACAGCAGCTTAAACAAACTGTTCAGGTTGTCCTTCATCTACGCATTTATTGATTCAAGGCCTAAACCTACGTTCAGTATCGTTGCTGAGCTCAAAAAGTGCTGTATTTTCTGCCTCTTTACGTATTTTACGATGGACTCCACCTCCTTGAATGAGTTGTCCTCAAAAAACTTATCCACTTCGTCCAGCACCAGGAACTTGAGTTCAAACATTCCCTTCAGCTTGCCCTCCCTCAGAAAGTCCTCCAGCCTTCCTGGTGTTGCCACCACTATGCTAGGGTCCTTCTTGAGCAGGCGCTCCTGCTTCTGTATCGCAATCCCGCCGATTAGTGCCAGAACTCTCAGGTTCAGCCCTTCTATAGTCAAGAAGAATATTTTCTTAACTTGAATTGCCAGTTCCCTCGTCGGTAAAAGTGCCAAACATTCTATTTTATTTTCCGTTCTTTGGTTGTACAGTGAAATTACAATCGGAAGAACAAAACACAGCGTTTTTCCCGAGCCCTGAGACAAATATTTATAAAAAATCCTCACCGTTTCGGACGATATTAGCACGTCATTCTTTTCCAATATCGACGGTCTAAAGGCCAACTTTTGAATAGGTGTAGGGGATCTCAAGTTGTTTTTATATAAATTGTTTAAAATAGCAGACGGAATTGTGAAATCCTTAGCGATATTACTCCAATCCCTTGTATTTTTAATAACTTCATTTTCATCAAAACTATTATCAACCACCTCCGCAGGGTCACTTTTTTTTGAATCAGATTTATCTACCTTTTTCCGTTTTTTTGGTTTCGGAGCTACATTCTCTTCATGGCTTCCATTATCTAAAATTTCCAAACAAACTAAGCCTTCAGAAACCAAATCTGAGGGTATTTCCAACTCTTTCCATTTAAGTTTCTTTTTCGCAGAATTATTCGGCTCCGAGGAACTTACATCAGGATTTTCATCAGAAACATCCATTATTTACAAAGTAATTTCGTATTCTACTTCCCCATTCAAGATTCCATCCTCAATCCACGTATACACATTATAACGTTCATTTCTCCCCAAATAAATAAATATATGAGTTATAATTACGTTATTGTTCCTTAAGTATGTCTTGTTTGGTTCTAGATTGCAACAAGTTGTTGTCAATTGATGATTTGTGTTTGGTAGGACTATCAAAAGTTTCAATCTCCATTGAACCAGAATTGTCAAAAAAAATCAACCTCGATTTGGAAGATTTCAACACATCGCTAAAATGTAATAATATTAACCATTCGGACTATTCTTCTGAAAATAGAGAGTCGTTAAAGTCTAGAATGATATGTTGTAGCATACTCCAACAAGCACTGAGATGGAAACCGAGGCCCAATTCACTGTTAATAACAAAGCTGGTTAACGCGCTGAACAAAAATTATACACTCAGCCATTTACCAGGGGAATCACGAAGTTTCGAAGGAGAGTTCCTGTGTTCACACTCAGCAGGAGTGGCGAGAATGCTGTCGTCAGCAGTATCAGCAAAGCCAGAGACGAGTAGCCCTTGGGAAGTACTGAAGGGAGAAGTGGGATTGTCGGAGGAGGAGTTCAAGTGGCTGACGAGCTCGCCCGCCGAGGTTCTCTCGGACCTGGGAATGCTGGGCACGCTGACGAAGACGCTGACGAACCTGTCGGACCTTAACATGGGAGCAGTGTGCGAGGCGCTGTCAGTGCCATACGACTTCCTGCTGCTCCCAGAAGTGCAAAAAATACCGAACGTGATGGAAACAGTGAGGAATCTGCTGTGGCTGACGGAGGACAGTAAAGTGATACCGAAAAAGGTGAGTGTCGTTAAGGCGATTATAAGTGTAAAAGAAAACTTGATTTGAAGTAAACATGAATACAGGGAGGAGACGAGAACGTGAAGTCGCTGGTGTCGAGTTACCTGGTGCTGAGCGGAGAATTGAGGCACCAATCGAGCTTGGTGCTGAAGGAGGTCTCAAAGATATTCTCATCAGTGTGTTCAAATTTGATACAAAAGGGTAGGCCGTAGAAGTTTAAAAAATGTTTAGATTTACAAAACGCAGTAAACAGAGCGTGGAACATGTCACTCAAATCACAAGTGTCAGCACTATCGCACTCATTGGAGGATTTGACAATGCTGTATGCAGAGATACTGGCACTAATGCTGAATAAATACGAAGATTCGTTTGAGAAGGTAGGAAATATACAAGTAAATATAGAATGTGTAACATACGGATGAATAATGGAAAATTAATGAGATATAGTAACAGAGTAAAAAACATAAATTAAATGAATATACAGGCACTAGTAAATCAAGTTGAAGGGTTGCAAAGGACCACCTTAGAAGAGTCGCTAAAAAAGTATGAGGAGATTCTGGTGCACCTGAAGCAGAGGCCATTAGAAAGGAATAAGGGGCCCTCACTAAGTGCACTGGAACAGTTGTGTGACCTGTTAAACGACTACACGAACATGGCGCTGTGCGTGTGTCTGAACGTGCTAAACCTGAAGGAGCTGTCGGACTTGAAAGCGAGTGAAAAGAAGGCGAAACAGAATAAGCAGCAGGGCCAAAAGTCGATACTAGGCCACGGAAACGAACTGTATAAAAACTTTGTGGACACTGAGCTGTGCGAAGGAGTTAAGTACTGCGACCACGAAGTGTGGAGTAAAGTGAGCAGGCAGCTTAGAGGAACGAGTGTGCTGAGTTATGGCAGTAAGCTGGAAGAGCTGCTGGTGCCGCAGAACCAGAAGACGAGGCTGCCGAAGTTGGCAAAGGGGACGCTGGACTTTGGACCGGCAGAAATGCTGGTACGAAGAGTGGTGATCAACAAAATCAAGGACATATTTAGACAACACGGAGCAGTGGAAATAGAAACGCCAGTGTTCGAGCTGAAGGAAACGCTTTTGGGCAAGTACGGAGAGGACCAGAAGCTGATATTTGACCTGAAGGACCAAGGAGGAGAGCAGCTGTCAATGAGGTATGACCTGACAGTGCCGTTCGCAAGGTTCGTGGCAATGAATAAAATAGAAAAGATCAAAAGGTTCCACATAGGAAAGGTATACAGAAGAGACGAGCCGCAGTTAGCAAGAGGAAGGTACAGAGAGTTCTACCAGTGCGACGTCGACTGGGCAGGAGAGTACTCGAAGATGGTGCCGGACGCGGAGGTGATATTTATACTCATCAGAGTCCTGAGAATGGTCAAGGGAGGAACGTTCCACGTGAAGGTAAACCACCGAGGAATACTGGACGCGATACTGCTGGAGTGCGGAGTGGAAGAGTCAAGCCACAGAACGATCTGCAGCTCAATAGATAAGTTAGACAAGCTGCCCTGGGAAAAGGTGAAGCACGAAATGGTGTACGAAAAAGGACTGCCGGAAAAAACAGCAGAAAAAATAAGAGAATTCATAGAATTGAAAGGAACATTTGAGAAGGTAATAGAGAGCCTGAGAGAACGAGGAATGGAGTCACTGGAAAGGCCGCTGGAGGAAATGGAGCTGCTGGCGTCTTACCTGAAGGCGTTCGGAGTGACGGAGGAGGAGGCGGAGTTCGACCTGAGTCTGGCGAGAGGCCTCGACTACTACACAGGAGTCATCTTCGAAGCAGTGCTGGAAGGCGAGGAGGTGGGCTCAGTGGGAGGAGGAGGAAGGTACGACGGCCTGATAGGAATGTTCTCGGGAAAGCAGGTGCCGGCAGTGGGCATGTCAGTGGGAATAGAAAGACTCTTCAGAACTATGCCGAAGCAGGACTCGGGAGACCTGACGGACGTATTCGTGTGCACAGTGGGCTCGCCGCAAACGTTCGTGGAGAGAATGAAGCTCTGCAGCGCGCTCTGGAGAGAAGGAATCAAGGCGGAGTACCTGCACAACACGAACCAGAACCTGAGGAAGCAAATGGACGCAGCAATAGACAAAGGTAAGCAAAAACTAGAGTCGTAGAAGTGCGAGAGCACACAAGGGCGAAATGGCCCACAAATAAATAAAATAAACGCACACACCGCAAACTCATTATTAGGCGTGTCAGTCATAGTGATCGTGGGAGACTCAGAGCTGGAAAGCAACACAGTGAAGGTCAAGAAAGTAAGTTACAGCGATCAGGACAGATCGGAGGA